>NC_092574.1:20386212-20513712 GCF_037975245.1 Apostichopus japonicus
TAACAAGGCCTGGGAAGTGCCATTGACAGCAATGTGGGAGCAATTTTCGGCCTAAATTTTCTTATACTCTTCGCGCCAACTCATGGTGGCGCTACGCTTAGGTGGTTTACCTACAAGCTTGGCCCCTTCCTTGGCAAATTCCTCGCTACGCACCTGTCTAACCGTGTCACAATTTGTTTCTAAATATCACCAAAAAACATCACAGACTTTCACCAAAAGTTGTTTTGACTTTTCGAAATGAATTAGCTAGACGGACCGCATCCGTAATGAAATTTGGTTTGCCGATTTAAAAAGAAAATATAGGGCTGTACGGTAGCAACCAGTATATATGTATATATACAAAATACCATGAAGCGTGCGAACAATTTCGGGGATGAAAGATGCTACCCGCCGGCACCCAAGCCAATTCCCCCCCCCCCCCCCCCAATATTTGAAACAAATCGCCGCCCGTGTATATACAGAAGACCGTTTAAGTCATAGGAAACAGCCATTGAGCATAATAGGAACTCGTTTATAACTCTATGGAAATAGCCTAACTGCATAATATAAAGGCTTACAATAGTCCAATGGCTAAGCAAAGTCAAACCTGTTTTGGCATTGTATTTTCTAGATTGTTTGTAAAGGGCACAGATGCATCGCGCGTATAGTGCGCTATATAAGATTTTATTTACATTACAGTACAAAAATTCCGCAGTAAGCTGGAAAGTCTGTGTATGAATTTGTCAACAGAGGGTTGGGAATTTGATACTCTCTCCTCTCTATTCGGCAAAGGCGCCAACGCAGAATTGATCAAGAGATACAACCCGGTGCACACCATGAACCGTTTCACATCGGTAACAGGGGCCATATTTCGTTGTTCCTAATTATGGAAAGGACCGGGCCCATACGAAGTTTGCGTACGGCTCGCCCACATGCGGCTTCGGAACTAAAGATTTATCATATATATACTAACATAACATGTAGAGTTTTGGAAGTAGTTCCGGTAAATTTTCATCAGTCGCCAAATATAAAAACATGATTTATCGCCGATAAACTATGCTTATCGGACGATAAACATGGTTTATCGCCGATATACATGGATTTTCGACGAAAAACATGGTTTATCAGTCGATAAACCATGTTTATCGGCGATAAACCATGTTTATCGGCGATAAACCATGTTTATCGGCGATAAACCATGTTTATCGGCGATAAACCATGTTTTTCGACAGATAAACATTGTTTATCGCCGATAAACATGGTTTATCGCGGAAAAACATGGCTTATCAGTCGATAAACCATGTTTATCGCCGATAAACCATGTTTATCTGTCGAAAAACATGGTTTTATATTTGGCGACTGATGAAAATTTACCGATAAACATGGTTTATCGCCGATAAACATGGATTTTCGAAATAAAAACATGGATTTTCGAAAGAAAAACATGGAATATCTAATGAAAATCCCTGTTTATGGTTCGATAAACCATGTTTCTCAGAAAAACCATGGTTATCTGCCGATAATCATGGTTTTTCGGTGAAAAACCATGTTTATCGGTCGATAAACATGGTTTTTCGAGTGATAAACATGGTTTATCGGTCGATAAACATGGTTTTTCGACCGAAAATCCATGTTTCTCGATTTATTGAGCATTTGGCTTGCCATACACGTCCGCTTCGCGAGCTACATGACTCATCGTTCAAAACAATGAATTTCCCTGTTCTGGCTGTGCTGCAGCCGTGTTTTTATTTCCTAGGAAGTAGGACGAATATTCAGAAAATCACTAGGTGCAGTCCAATCAAATTCCTGAAAATTAGTAGGCCACCCCTACTCTCCACAGAACACTATTTCTGGACCTTTCTCATGATTCTGACATTAGAATATGAAAGAACGCGCTTTATTTTTTCTGGACCGATGAGTAATATCGTTGCTCTGAACCCTAACCTTGATTTCGAAACAAATTTGAGAATCCCGTATTTTTTGTGGACCCATATTTTAACCCTGTTGTGTAGGGAGTGCAGAGGTCATTTGAGGTCAGATGCTTGTAGGAACAAGTGGCGAATGTTCACACCTGCATACTGAGCCATACTCGATGTGTGATCAAACTTTGGATTGCATGGTGAGATCCCTGATAGGAGCCAATAACGATGCTGGAACCTGTTACATCTTAATAGATAATGGGAGAAAACGAGAAGGACAAGAGAGGAGTCGGGGGTCATGCCACACATTAATTCAACAAATGCAGGTTCTATTGATAGGGTTAGGCATAATATCGACAGCATGTGGTTCCTATCCTCTGAAAAATTCTGCGCGTTGTTAAAATCATTACCTAAAAAGTAGCAATTTCTGGATTTTAGCAACAAATGTGGCACAATTTTGCATCTAGCCCATCCTCCGTATGCGAAAATTTTCCAAAGGGGAGGGGGAACCCCTCCCCTTAGACCCCTCCCCCAGGACGGCGATCCGTATCCACCTAAGTGCCCCCCCATCAAATGCTGGTGCCCCCCCCAGACTGAAAAGTCTGGTGACGCCACTGTATACACGGTCATCTCTTACAGTAAATATTATACTGTCAATTGCGTGATATAATGTTACATGTAAGGACGTCCAGAGCTTGTTTACGAGGAGACTTAAAAGGGTCAATTTCACGTTAGCAATGTCCGACACAGCTATCGACAGTATATAATTTTCGCAGAATGAGACATTTGCAGCATACACAGAGGCAGGGTCATGCATGTGGACTCATGGGCATGAGATACTCCGGGTGCTGAAAAATCTTTCCGCGTGGATCTCAAAAAATTGATCCAAAGTCTGCGGCGTTTTACGTCGGTGCTTTTACTCGGAAATCTAAAAAAGCTGATGCTTTTGTTGGATGAGCTATAACTGCAACCTCCTACAACACAAAATTGTGGCATTTCGGGGGAAAAGCAGTAATATCGTTGATGTTTTTGGCAGCTCAAGTATACAACTTTACACACTAAAAGTATTGTTGTGAGTGAGGTATACAAACAGTGACGTCACATGGTCACCTGATGTCTTCGGAATGTTTCAGGAATGTCTGAAATAGGTTTCATAAAAAGCTGACTTTTCTTCCCATTTTTCACGTATTTAACGTCCGAAATTGGTAAAGTTAATTACAGCAATGTAATTGGAGTGAGTTAAGGATTACATACATGCAAAATGGTTGGATTTTATGTTCATCGAAAAGTCTCCATAGTTGGTCTTTAAACAAACCAGCAGTTCTGACCTCGGCAGACCATGGAGCTATAAGGGCAGACTCATTCGGTAATTCAACCGTTAATATTATCTGACTTCGGCAGATTTTTTATACCAGTGCACAGCAGATATCTGACTTACAGATATTGATTTACAGATTTACAGATATTGATTTAGATTCTATCGAATCATATGCTTTGCATGAAGGAATCTATATAACCAGCAACTACGAGACCAAAGAGCTATTATCTGCTGTGAACAAAATCGTCCGCATTCAGCAGACACATACAATAGCGTAGTACTCTGGCTTAACTATAAGCCAGTCTATGATATTGACGGTTCGAAGTTAATCAGCACAATGACGGTATTCAGTCAACCAGCGCTTCTCACGTGGTTCTGGAATGCAAAGCATGATTAGATAGAATAGTACTGTTTTTATAGAATAGACACTTTTTTTTTCTTGGGAAAGTTGTCTATTGTTCAGTCAAGGAGTTGTTGGTAAGTGAAGTACTATGTAATAACATTGCATAGATGCTATAAATAAACGAGAGGTCGGAATTAAAGAACTAATTAGGCAGGGATCTCTAAATGGGAGGAATTTCTAAGTAAATAGGATTTGGAGACGGAGCGGTTTCTATTGTTTGGGTCGAAAGTGGTTGCTACTTTGTTGGAATTTTTTGTTTTTTTCTTAATAAAGGCATTGAAGACTCGCCCCAAACCGCGTGCGGCCATCTGAAAAAAAGTTAACTTTCCGTTGCTTGCAAGTGACGTTTTGTTAGTGTCGCTACAAAATGCAGACAATACAGTAATGAAAAGTGATACCTTGTTATCTTTAGCTGGACCTGAGATGTCCATCGCTGTATTGTTTGTACACTGTGCTGTGGGTATTGACCGCAGCTGTATGTACTGTCTGTAAACTAGTGTCTAATTCTCGATGGTAGCAAGAGTTTTTCGATCAATGGGTCGTTCTCTAGGTTGTTTGTATATAGTTTGGTGTTAAATTCTTCGAGTAGGGTGAATAAAGATTTTGTGTTTCCTGCGCGGAGAACGTGAGAAGTAGCTATTGCCAGGCCCAGACTCGACTTCCATTATTTATAACAATTTACCTAATATAAGTCAATTGAATTGCGCTATAAAGGTTAAATAGCCTCCGGTATAAAGGAGTCCATCCAAATAGAAGTGCTTCTACCCGTGAAGTCTATAGTACAGACACAAACTTAAATATGCAGTCTATTCATTGCCGTGATATACATATTGCATAAGCCCTTATGAAGGTTATTCTATAGGCTAAATGACGTTATAGTACAACCGGTATTTATTATACCTCAAACATAACGTTACTGATATAGATCGGTAATGCAGCGCTGAAGTAGAAATGAAATCACTATATTATACATCCAACAATTGTGATATTAGTCGCACGTGACTGTAGCATATACAGTAGGAATATACTGAGACGGTGAATGCTTCGATTATTAAATTATTTCATATTTGTTCTTTGCAGAATGAATAAGTGAGGGTAGGTTGAATTTCGAACTAAATATAGCAATGAATGAAATCTATTATTTGAACTTATAAATCACGTTTAATTAAACGTAACCTGGTCTCAAGTGATATAGGCCTATACCATACAAAAGCGCCATATGCAAACTTCGTTTCCCTTATTTTCCCTCTCCACAGAGTTCTCATTTTGAATTTTTGTTGAGCAGATATCTTTAATTTGAAGTAAGTAATCTACTCATATTTAATAACGTATTGGCTGTATAGACTTTGGGTAACGCGTAAATCAAGAGAGCGGACGTTGGGTGGGGGGGGGGAGGGGGGAGTTGGAATTATGCCACCCTTTGGTAACCTTGGGAGAGGGGAGGGGGAAGTATAGAATTGGAAATACACTGCGTTAGATTAAACGCATCTCTTCACGGATCACTTTAGTCATATATGAACATCTGGAATATAAGTTTCTGTGTTCCAGACAAAAAGGAGATGATATTTGGCTTTTGGTCTCCCTTAACTCGGTATTCAAGAAAACAGTTATAGGCTTGAACTAATCAATTGAAAATCGAAAGTTTTGCTAATGTCGAGTTCGTTTATGACTCGCACGTTAACGTTCGTTTGCTGAAATAGTCTTAAGGACGTATCTCAGTTTTATCATTTGTAACCCTATTTTGATAGACATTTAACGAAAACGATAAGATATATTATAAAAAGAGACCTTGTGTAGTCTTCTTCCGCCACTAACTATATCAAAGTATGATGAAATCAATGATAAATATTCAATTACTGCAAAACAAATCAATATGTGGAAACAAATTTTCTATTCATTTTGTACTAAACCGTTAAAGCGTTCTCCTTTGATAACCATAATGATGTATGTATATTAGATCCTCCTGCAAGCAGGAACTCGCGAAGAAGCCTAATTGGCTTATCAAAGCCGCAAGCTGACCGAAGTCAGTCTCTCACATTCATATTTAACGTCCATGATTATGAATTGTTAATTGTCAACAACCCTGTAACTGGACGACATACATTAATCTGGGAGTGACTCGAACCGGGGACCTTATGATTGAAAGGCACCGGTGTTAACCACTGAGCTAACACTCCACGTTGATCTGTTTCTGTAATGATCTGTTTGATCTGTTTGTTATATGTCTGTCTGTCTGTCTGTAATTGATCTGTCTGTAATGATCTGTTTGTTATATGGGGGTTTCCAATAAAGTTAGATAATATTAGTTACTGGTGGTTTTTGGATAGAAATATCGAGAAGTAATACCCAATGCCACATGTAGCATTGCTAAAAATGCAGGCTATAAGGGTAGACACCTACAATACAACATGACTACAAAGTGACTTAGCACATGATTATGAACATTAATACTCTTGCATGTCTCTTCACAGACGAAGCACTTATATTTTTAAATTCATCAATTTACAGACTTTCAGGAGTACAAAATGGCCCTTCAGCATATACTAAAAGAGATCGACAATCACCACTTGGAAATGGTGCGTTTTGAATTGACTGATTTTTACGGTATATCTCATTGCAAGGAAATCCCATCCAGACATTTCCAGGAGAAGGTCGAAAATGGAGTCCTCCTTCACGGTGGGCAGTTATCAAAAGATCCACAAGCTGCACTGGTTTCAGGAACTGGGTACCATGAAGAAATTAACTTCGGTGACTTTGAGTACCATGCAGATTTGTCTACCTTTCGCGCTGTACCTTGGGTACCAGAGACAGCTCGAGTTCTCATCTATCCCAAATATCGAGGGAAACTTGTAAATGGCTACCCGCGCAATATTGCTGAAAGACTCCTCGGAGTGTTAAAATCGGAAGGGTTCTCACTCTACTCGAGCCACGAACATGAGTTCTTTGTCGTGGATGCTGTAACAAAGAAACCAATCACCGACGGTATCCAAGTTCGTTCCACCATCAGACTTGCTAAAAATCGCGATTTCATTTCACAGATTGCAAAACAACTACCTTTGATGGGAGTAGACTTAGAATCGTTCGAGACCGAATTTGCTCCCGGACAATATGAAATTACCTACAAGCCAGCATTTGGTTTGCAGGCTGCAGACAACGCGTTTACTTTCAAGAACGGGATCAAAGAAATTGCTCAACAACATGGATATCTTGCAAGTTTTACCACAAAGCCTTACGCCGATCATGTCGGTGCCTCTGCCCATCTCAACCATTCTCTTTGGGACGAACATGGTAAGAGAAACCTTATGTTTGATGCCAGCTCACCCAATGGGTTGTCAAAGATAGCAAGGCACTGGATAGCGGGTTTGCTGTACCACGCTCCTGCAATCACGGTCCTACACTCACCGACCGTCAATTGCACAACGCGCATAAGAGAGCACCGATTCGCACCAGCTAACGCCACATGGGCTATCGATAACCGTTCTACTGCCCTCCGTATTAAATCCAATGGTACTGCAGGCGGCACTTACGTGGAGAATAGAATGGGGTCCTCGGGCGGATGCCCGTACACTAGCGTGGCGGCCACAGTAGCAGCGGGTCTGGACGGCATCAAGAATGAATACGAGCTTCCACCACCAGTAAATGGTCTCGCATATGAAGAGGATAATCTCCCGCCAAAGACTGCGAAGCTACCGACAGACATGGAAAGTGCTTTGGAAGCATTACTCGCCGATAAGGTTATATGTAATGCAATGGGAGATGAATTTATCAAATGCTTTGTAGCTCTTAAGAAATATGAGTTGGTATGTGAGGCGGCAGCCATGGAAAAGGGAATGGATCATGCCGAATGGGCGCGAAGTTATTATTTTGATTACCTCTAAGTTATTTCAGACTATTAGTGGATCTGCATGCACAAGAACTGTGGTATTCCACCAAGCTTTACTTTTGCTATTATCATCTATACAATGTTGTCAAATTTTGACTTCTACACTCACCACTAAACCGATTATTTGAAGTTTTTTTTAAACGTAAACTTGACTCACGTGATATATACCACAAAAAGGCCAAATTTTCACTTTTTACTTCGCTTCCTTTCTATAGTAAATGGAGTGGTTACTGGAACGTAGAGGGTGACGCAAAACCAGTATATATAGGACAAACACACACACCCACACACAAACAAGAAAACGCAAAATTTCATGTAAGAAAACCGAAGCATTTGAGTGGAACTTGAGTCGAAACTGCTGAATGGATAAAACTTAACCCTTTGATTTCCCTTTAAGTTATTTCGGTTCAATTGTTAGCCTATTTTTGGTGCCGGGCTCGGTACCACCATGTATGAGGTAACATTTACCACTTATCTACGAATACACTTAAAGTAGCCGAGGTTGTTGCAGTAAAGAGTTTCCATATCGACAATGGAACTACTAAACTGAGCAAGTCTCTAGGCAGAAATTTTATTGTCTTGATATGTCCACGTAACAAATAAGTTTTCAAGATAGTTACTTTTCAAATATGATTAATTTCTGAAATGTTCTTTCAAGTTAATGTGTTGATGATGACGTCAACACCTCCGGTGCAGGTCTAAATGTTAATGTTCAGTCCGTTGTTTAGAAATTCCAATAACTCAACCAAAATATGTATCGTTAACTTCAAATGAACAACAGAGTATCCTTGGACGAGGTTCAATAACATTTGTCCTTGACAAATTTGTGACATTTACATTTAATTCGAGGTCATCAAAGTCTAATATTTGGCCAGTGAGTTTTGTGTTGCATCTACGGAACTGGCCTAATGGTTTGTGTATAAGACTACGAAGTCCAGACACTTTAGCTGGAGAGCCTCATCAAATTATATGTTTAATTTCTCAAACATTTAAGGTGTTATAGAATTACAAAGTGACCTGACAGAAGTGGTTTTCAACGATCTCAAACGTATCAAAATTTGTTTTTTTTGCGTCAAGACACCCTTTAACTCTCTGCATAGTGTAAGAAACAATGCCCACCTGTTCATGTATTTTCCTCCCCGCACCTTCCACTTCCACCCAAGGACCACCTGCCAACATACCAGACCTTCCTGTACCCTGCAACCTCTCTGTTTCAAAACATTGGTTTCGTTATCCAAACGGCCTCAACAAATCCAGAAGCTTCTTCATCATTGAACTATATATGTACCTGTATTTTCATTCATTTCATTTCTTTATTCCAGTATAAATTGACAGAGAAATTTATAAATAGGATAAAAATATAACAATATACAGAACATCAAAATACAGGTTAAGACATATAAAAGTTCATGAGACTAAGTTAATAGTGAAAACATAAAAAGCGTTACAAAAGTTATCAAAGTTATCAAGAAGCTACAACAAAGGATCTAAGAAGCTGTCTTTACCAGTTTACAAAAAGGGGCTGTTCTGTAAATAAAACGAGTTATTAAAGAGTAAAAATTCTAAAACATTATCAAAATGCTACAATAAAGGATCTAAGGAGCCGTTTTGTACAAAAATGGCTGCTCTGTAAATAAACGAGTTCTTAAAAAGTATAATTCTAAAAGATCGCGTGATATTTGGATTTCTCAAATTATAATTTGTTTTATTGCACAGAGAGTTGAGCTTGGAATGTAGAGGATGTTCTTTAGAAGTTTGAATATTTTTGACAAGTCGTATAAATTCATTCCTAGCAGACTCATTGACTTTATGTACAAGATTCTCATAATTAAGCCTGAAAATTTTTGAACAAAATTTAAGAAAATTTCTTATTCTTCTCTTATCTTTAACGTGTACAAAATGATACCATACTGGAACCGCATATACTAGGATCGGCAAGACAGACGCCGCGAACACCCTTTCTATTGTATCACTGGAAAAGTATGGGACAGTGAATGCTAATGTCGAAACAATATAACATACTCTAGCTAACATTTTCGAGATATGATTTGTAAAAGTTAACTTATCGTCAATGCACACTCCTAGATACATAGTGCAAGAGGTACGTTCAACGCACGAGCCCTGAATTATAGTTCTCTGCTCTTTAACATTCATTAAACCTTTGTGCTTCACATTTATATTTTCAAACAAGATTTCTTTTGATTTATTTGGATTCAAGATGAGATTTTTCTGCTCACACAAGCTAACAATTCTAGAAATAAAGTACTGAAAATCATTTTGATCTTTACTGTGTGTGCTTTTACTGATTCTGCAGGAAACAGCAGTATCATCTGCATACTTAATAACATTGCAGTTGGAACCTGAGCGTATCTCATCCGTGTAAATGGTGAAAAGTAGAGCCGATAGAGGACCCCCTTGAGGAACGCCAATTTTAATATCCGATTTAGAAGAAAATCCCTTCTGTAATTTCACTTGCCTAGACCAGCCTTGTACAAAGTTTGCAAGCCAATGAATAAGCCATGGTTCTTCAATAAAGCTACATCTTGAATTAGGCGATTAGGCAATACCGTATTAAATGCGCTTGAAAAATCTAAGAAAAGGACTTTTGACAATGTTGTGTCTTTCTGATTTAGCCCCGAAACGATGTCATGTACAAGAGTAAAGTATGGCATCAGTGCATGAAACTCCCTTTTTGTAGGCAAATTGATTTTTGTCTCCATGTTCAATGATAGACTGCATTATGTTTGGGAGTTAAATCAGTTAAATCCAATATTTGAAATATCTATTGGTCTATAGTCTTTAACTGAAATGGGATTACCTGTTTTAGGAACAGGCGACGTTTTAGCATGTTTCCACGATGATGGAATCAGACTTTCATTAATACTTCTATTCAAAATAGTTGCAAAAATACTTGACAGTTCGTCAGAACAATATTTGAAAACCCACCACGAGATGTTGTCGAAACCTGAGGCAATTCCACTTTTAACCAGGCTAAAATATTTGTTAACTTCATTCTTTACGAAAACTACAGGTATATCATTAGTTCTTTCTGGTAAGATCAGATTAACATCCTTATTAACAGCACTGTTAAAACGTCCAAAATGTTCATTTAATTCAACTCCAAGTTCACTAGATATCAAGTTTTTGTGATGGTCACCGGGTTTGCTAATAGATTTTAGCAGGCTCCACAGAGAATTAGAATTTTATGTAACTTTCTCAAAATAAATAGATCTATTTTTGTGTACGTAATTATTGATTTTTTCTTTGTAAGCTGTTTCTCTTTGCAGTATCACCAGTTTCGATTGCTTTCATCTTCTCCTTTTCTAATTTCTTTATTGTCTCATCCGCTGGTAATCTCTTCATCATCTCCGAGGCAGATATAATCTTATGTGGGATGCATATGTCACATATGAAGTTAATGTAACATGAAACCACTTCAGTTAGCTCATGCAAGGTATTACAGTTTTCTGTAAAAATACTCCAGTCAGTTGAGTCCAACATCTCTCTTAAGTTCTTGATATTGTTCATACTAATGTCCCTCTCCTTTCTTCTCGTAATCTTTTGGAACAGGCGATGTTTCTCTGTGTACTTTGGTATGACGCATATGCTGATATGGTCAGATGTGGCCATGGAATGTAGTTTCCTAGCTTGGTAATTATCGTCTTTGACATACACAGCATCCAAAGTAGCCTGTGATCTTGGATATGTGATGAAGTTGACAAGGTTTTTGTAGCTCATAGTCTCAAGGAGAGGAACTCTGTTTCCGTTGATGTCCCCTAAAATGATGACGTTAGATCGTGGGTTGTTTTTCAAAATTTTTGTTAGTGCCTTCTTCATCTCTGCATCGGCAACTGGAAAATTTGATGTAGGACGGGTATAAATGTTGACAATGATGATACTGCTTGTACCACTCGGCAAAAAACGGGGACGGGCACTCACAGTTAGTAGCTCAATGTTCGGCGTTGATAAGGTTACATATACTTTGGGGCGGCAATGAATATTCCGTTGATAGAAAATGTTACCCATAATTCAGAAAGAAGCTGGCTTACACTGTTAGTTGAAGACCCACCTCAATATCGTGTCCTAAAGCTCCTTTATATTGAATTGATATTATATGAATATATGATTGAATGGAATCTAATTTGGTTGGCTCAGGACGGGAGTTCTTCCTGGTTGGCTGCAGCCTCGATTCTTTCATGGAGTAGATCACAGTGGCATGTGATGGCATCACGGTAGATGTCTTAGCAAAGCTTTCGTATCCTGTAATGTGCTAACGATTAAAAACGACGAACGGGGGACGTACAATGACTGAACCCACCACGGCACAGCTATTCTGTAATGCCCAAGATGCCTAGCAGCGCAGCTCAACTGTACGCATTGTAAAAATATTTGTAAAAAGAACCCAAAAAACTATCATGTAGGCTCACTGAAATATCTCACTTCTAATTCGCCATCATAAGTCATTAGTAGAGAAATCACTGATTGAAAAGACGAGATGGTGTCGTGTGTCCTTTTCGTTCGACAAGAGTATAAGTATGTTGAACACACGGATCTATCAATTTCAATAATAGTACTACTGAAAGCTCATTTATTGATCAGAGTATTCCCCACGGTTGTAAGACGTAGTTGTTGGTGCTGTATACCGACCTCCTAGCTGTAACATTTCAGCATTTAATGATAACCTTTTAGAAACAGTTTATAACATTTCATACGAAAAGAAGTAATGTTTTATACTAAGGGATTATAACATTGATCTTCTTAGCAATCCATCTTCAGACTTCCTTACCACAGTGCCCGCTTCACTGATTGAAAAACCTCCTACCCTAATGTTGCCTCGCAAAAAGATGTCCACGTTGGTGGAAATACTGCTCACTGACATCATTGTTTACTTTGCCATTTATGTAAACACTAGAATATAGAAAGGGATATCCATGAGGACCAGGAAAGGTTGATCCAAAGGTTTTCTACCTGTAATATAAATTATAAACACTGTTGTATGTATGAGCCATTCTAATCCATCATCCCTCTTTCTCTTCCTAGCAACTGAAGCTGAAGTTGCTAAAATCGCATCTGTATCCAATAATCCCCAAAATCAGCCGGATTTTATAACATCTATTCAAAAATTATATTAGAGGTTATTCCTTATATCCCACAACCTCTCAACCATGTATTTAATACTTCTATTTAAGACTGGAACTTCCCCGGATCACTTAAAGAAATACAAAGTCATGTCTATCTTAAAGACAGGAATTGTCGACATCTTATGTAATTACGTCCTTTATCTATATTGCCTTGTTTTTTTTTCAAATTTTGGAGGGACTAATGCTTAATCGACTGTACTCCTTTCTAGTAAAACATAGTACTCTAATTGCCAATACGGTTTTCGCGCTGGACATTCCACGGACTTGGCACTAGCTGATTCCATGGATAAACTTTATTCTGCACTTCAACACAAACAAAACTCAACTGGTGTTTCTTGTGTTTTCCTTCATATAGCAATTATCCTACCATTGACTCTAAACATTAACTTGTCAAATTAATATGTGGTATCTATGACTTTGCGAAGTGTTCATTATGTGAAAGCTACGCTCCACTGGATAGATGGCACGTTTGCCATTCATGGTTCCCTGAGCTTATAGGAAACTAAAGTTATTCGTCTTCTTAAACCACCAGTTATCATCAAGGCAAACTCTTTTTTCACATGCTAGATGTTGAAATAATGAAATCCTTCACGCACTACAGAGCACGTACCGCATTGCATGTGTTATTAAAACAATAGGTCAATGTGCGGGTATTAAGTCCTGTGAGTAACCAATGCTTAAAAGACATTGAGCAAGGAAAGTAATTATTGGCTATGAAAGGATGATAATCAACCTGTTCAAGGTATCATATTCGGCCTACATATAATGCTACATTTGACCAGCACACTAACCTACCTACATATAATGCTACATTTGACCAGCACACTAACCTGTCAAACTATAATGTGGTCTCTCTGACCTTGTGGAGCTTTTACTGCATGGATAAATGACACGTTGGAAATTCATGGCACCTTGTGCCGATAGGAAATTAATGTTATTTGTCTTCATTAACAACACATACACACGAACTGCTTTTTCCCCTCTGCTAGATGTTGAAGTACGTAATGCATCGTATGATTGAACAATATATCAATGAGCGGGTATATACTCCTGTGAATAACCAACATATAATAAATTAAAGAATGTTCGTCTATATGAAATGTTGATTTGAATCTTGATGTGTCATGGTCTATTTATAGCGATTACTGTTTTCAAGATATTTACCTAGTACACTACTCGGTGCAGGCCTAAACGGTAATGTTAATCTCTTATTCATTTCTCTGTTAACTCAAACGAAACATCTTCTTTAACTTATAACGTTGTTATAAAGTGTTAAATGCTCAGTATATCTAAAGTATCTCTCGCAACTCAATATAACGACCAAAGCTATATAGATTTCAAACAACTCTGTTTCAGCATCGCTACGCTAGAAATTTAATGTATGTGACATGACTTCCCCGAGTGCACAAAACAAAGTGACTGTGCATATGGAGAATGGAGATCTCGGCTGTTAGGAAACATTCATGATGGTTGACAGACTACCGTATATAACTGCATACCACCAAATAACGCTTGGTCAAAATTGAATTGTAATCTTTGAACTGGTATATACTGTCTTCATGGTTCTATGTATTTATCTAATGACAATCGGCAGGAATCATATCAACTAACGTAATATAGACATAGTACTACTGCAGGCAGATATCAATATGAATAATGACGTAGTTAATTAACATGTACCGAGCTGCAGAATCGTATATTTTACGTTTAACCTCAATATAGTTTAGCTAGTAGTCATGTTAAGGCATTGAATTAAAGGAGAACATGTAGTAACATTATTATTTTATTCAACAAAATAATTATGTTATTTTTTACTACTACTACTACTACTACTACTACTACTACTACTACTACTACTACTACTACTACAACTACTACTACTACAACTACTACTACTACTACAACTACTGCTTATAATAAAAATAGTAAAAGTAATCATAATAGTAACAGTACTAGTAATAGTAATAACAATAATGATAATAATTATAGGAAAAACAATGATGACTATATTCACTCTGCTGTTTCTAGAGGCACACTCAACAAATATTACCAGATTTAAAGAAAACTCTCATCTTCTGCAGTACAAAGTGTTTTTATAATGGTTTTCACGGACTTTTCAAAGACTTGCATGTAGAACCTTCAAACAATTCTAGCAACGACAGTCAACCAACAATCCCTCTCAGCTAATACGTAGGCATATATATAATGCTGATATTATTTCCTTTATCAGGCCCAGACTCCAGTTCCATTATTTATGACAATTTACCTCATACTAGTCATTTAAATTGCGCTATAAGGTTTAATTGCCTCCGGTACAGGAGTACATACATCCTATTGTCAGTAATATACCATACACGCAGACACGAGCTCAAATATGAAGTCTATTCATCGCAGTGATGTACAGGTTCCATACACCCTCATGAAGGTTATTCTATAGGCTAAATGACGTTATAGTACAACCATTATTTTTTATACCTAAAAACTAACGTTACTGTTATGGATCGGTAATACAGCGCTGAAGTAGAAATGAAATGACTATATGATTCATCCTACAATTGTAATATTAGTCGCACGTGACTGTAGCATATGCAGTAGGAATATACTGAGACGGTGGGTGCTTCGATTATTATTTTTTTATTCATTTTTTTCATAATGAATAAGTGAGGGTAGGTTGAATTTCGAACTAAATAGGAATAAACTAAACCTATTATTTGAACTTATATTCACGTTTAATTAAACGTTACCTGGGCTCAAGTAATACAGGCCTATACCATACAAAAGGGCCATATGGTAACTGCATTTCCTTTTTTTCCCATCCCTCTGGAGTTCTCATTTTGAATTTTTGTTGAGCAGATATCTTTGAATTGAAGTAAGTAATCTGCTCATATTTCATAACGTATTGGCTGTATAGATTTTGGGTAACGCGTAAATCAAGAGAGCGGACGTTGGGGGGAGGGGGGGGGAGGAAACTTGAATTATGCAGCCCTTATGTATCCTTGGGAGAGGGGAGGGGGAAGCATAGAAATGGAAATACACATAGAGGTGCGTTAGATCAACCGCGCTCTTCACGGAACACTTTAGCCATAAGAACATAAGAACGTGAATATAAGTTTCTGTGCTCCAGACAAAAATGAGATGGTATTTGTATTTGAGTATCTCTCAACTCGGTATTCAAGAAAACTGTTATAAGCTGAACCGTTATCAAGTGAAAATCGAAAGTTTGGCTTATGTCGAGTTCGTTTATTACTCGCTCGTTAACGTTCGTTGCTGAAATAGTCTTAAGGACGTATCTTAGTTTTATCATTTGTAGCCCTATTTTGATAGAAATTTAACGGAAGCGATAAGATAGATTTTAAAAAAAGACCTTGTGTAGTCTTCTTCCGCCAATAATTATATCAAAGTATGATGAAATCAATGATAAATATTCAATTACTGCAAAACAAATCAATATGTGGAAACAAACTTGCTATTCATATTGAACTAAACCGTCGAAGCTTTCTCATTTGTTAACCATAAGATCGCTTTGGTGGATTGGAGGCTTCCAAATAAAGTTAGATAATATTAGTTACTGGTAGTTTTTGGATAGAAATATCAAAAAATAATAGTCCAATGGAACATGTAGCATTGCTAAAAGTGCAGGCTGTAAGGGTAGACATCTACAATACAACATACATGAGCGAATTAATAGATATGGACAATGCACCGGGAGATTACGGTAATGAGATTAGAATGGTTCTGTTGCAATTCAGTATCAATTGTTTTGTTTTTCGCTCCGCCATCAGAGGTTGAGACAAAATTGGAATACATTACTGTAAGTAAATCCCTCAATAAATTTGTAATATTATGGTTAAAGCACTTGAATATTTGCAATAAGTGAACATACATTGAATGCAAGTAACAAAAGAAGAAGAAGTTTCTGTCTTCAATCTAGGGCCATTTCAGCTCTGCCAACTGTTAAGTTGAACCATGACTACAAAGTGACTTTGCACATGATTATTAACATTTAATTGTCCTGCATGTCTCTTCACAAACGTAACAATTATATTTTAAATGTATTACTTTACAGTATTGCAAAATGGCCCTTCAGCAAATACTAGAAGAGATCGACAATCACCACATGGAAATGGTGCGTTTTGAATTGACTGATTTTTACGGTATATCTCATTGCAAGGAAATCCCAGCCAGACATTTTCTGGAGAAGGTCGAAATGGAGTCCTCATTTACGGTGGGCTTTTAGCAAAAGATCCACAAGCTGCACTGGTTCCAGGAACTGGTTACTATGAAGAAATTAACTTCGGTGACTTGGAGTACCATGCAGATTTGTCTACCTTTCGCACTGTACCTTGGGTACCAGAGACAGCTCGAGTTCTCATCTATCCCAAATATCGAGGGAAACTTGTAAATGGCTACCCGCGCAATGTTGCTGACAGACTCCTCGGAGTGTTAAAATCGGAAGGGTACTCTCTCTACTCGAGCCACGAACATGAGTTCTTTGTCGTGGATGCTGTAACAAAGCAACCAATCACCGACGGTATCAAATTTCTTGCCACCATAAGACTTGCCAAAAATCGCGATTTCCTTTCTCAGATTGCAAAACAACTACCTCTGATGGGAGTAGACTTAGAATCGTTCGAGACCGAAAATGCTCCCGGACAATATGAAATTACCTACAAGCCAGCATTTGGTTTGCAGGCTGCAGACAATGCGTTTACTTACAAGAACGGGATCAAAGAAATTGCTCAACAACATGGATATCTTGCAAGTTTTACCACAAAGCCTTACGCCGATCATGTCGGTGCCTCTGCCCATCTCAACCATTCTCTTTGGGACGAACATGGTAAGAGAAACCTTATGTTTGATGCCAGCTCACCCAATGGGTTATCAAAGATAGCAAGGCACTGGATTGCGGGTTTGTTGTACCACGCTCCTGCAATCACGGTCCTACACTCACCGACCGTCAATTGCATAACGCGTATAAGAGAACGCGAATTCGCACCAGCTAACGCCACATGGGCTGTCGATAACCGGTCTACTGCCTTCCGTATTAAATCCAATGGTACTGCAGGCGGCACTTACGTGGAGAATCGGTTGGGGTCCTCGGGCGGATGCCCGTACACAAGCGTGGCTGCCACAGTAGCAGCGGGTCTGGACGGCATCAAGAATGAATACGAGCTTCCACCCTATTTTTGATGCCGGGATCGGTACCACCATGTATGAGGTAACATTTACCACTTATCTACGAATACACTTAAAGTAGACGAGGTTGTTGCAGTAAAGAGTTTTTATATCGACAATGGAACTACTAAACTGAGCATGTCTCTAGGCAGAAATTTTATTGTCTTGATATGTCCACGTAACAAATAAGTTTTTCAAGGTAGTTTACTTTTCAAATATGATTAATTTATGAAATGTTCTTTCAAAGTTAATGTTTTGATGATGACGTCAGCTCCTCCGGTGCAGGTCTAAATGTTAATGTTCAGTCCATTGTTTAGAAATTCCAATAACTCAACCAAAAGATGTACCGTTAACTTCAAATGAACAACAGAGTATCCTTGGACGAGGTTCAATAACATTTGTCCTTGACAAATTTGTGACATTTACATTTATTTCGAGGTCATCAAAGTCTAATATTTAGCCAGTGAGTTTTGTGTTGCATCTACGGAACTGACCTAATGGTTTGTGTATAAGACTACGTAGTCCAGTCACTTTAGCTGAAGAGCCCCAGAAAGTTAAATGTTTAATTTCTCAAACATTAAAAGTGTTATAGAAATACAACGTTCCCTGACAGAAGTGGTTTTCAACGATCTCCAACATATCAAAATTAATTTTTTGCCTCCCTGGTGTAAGTTATAACGCCCACCTATTTTCCTCACTGCACCTTCCACTGCCACCCAAAGACCACCTCCCAACAGATCAGACTTTCGTGTACCCTTCAATCTCTCTGTTTCAAGCATAGAAATTGAAGTAGAAAGAATGACGTCATGTGACATATACCGAAGCCACTCATCCAACTGGTGGCGCTTTGCTTGTACGGCAAGAAAGTACCGGCGCGTAATACAAACACTACGTCCTTGACATAACTAAAGTGATAAAGTTGACATAAATCACTAGAATTGGTGATATCGTGTGCCGCATTTGGATGCCAAAATCGTCAAAAATGTGGCAGTGGACTACAATTTCACATATATTTCTTCGCAAGCGATAGTAGAAGCAATTGCATAGGAATTTAAGTACTGTGTTAGTGTCGTCTGCTCAGTTGCTTATTTGTATTCACTGGACCCTAGATATAGTTAGCCTATAGGCCCTAGACCGGCTACGTACGACTGTCCTTTCGGATGCGATATGACTACAGCTTCATGACAACAATTATCACCACCCCATTTTACTTAAAACTGTTTCCCTAACGATCTAGACCCACATGTCAGAATAACGTGGGATGACGGTTATGATGTCCTGAGCTAACAATTCAACTTGATACTAGGAAATAGTGTTGACGGTAAAAATGACAAAACATCAAAACAAATAAAGCCCTGGCACCTCCGCCGACTATGTATTGACACACACCAAATAATGGTAAAGATGATGGTTCAATCTGTAAAAGGACACAACAAAATATCCATAAGTACAGATTTAACACTAGTTAAAGGCTTGGTCTTTAAATTAACCTTATATCCAAAGCTATCTTCATTGACATCCCAATAAACACCAAGTGCTCTCTCTACAGGAAGAGCCTCTGGATGAAAGTCAATGTCTTTAACAGCCTTGGCTCTGTCATCCTGAGGGATGTGACTGAGTACCTTAACACTATTAGTGATCCACTTTGTTAATTTGAATCCACCCTTACTGAGAAGCTTTTTAACTCTGAATACAGCTCTATGGCCTCTTCTTCAGTACTCACAGCCTTTGGGCAATCATCGACATAAAAGTTGGATCTGACCGTAATATTAGTGCTCTCCTTAAAGTTACCTTGATTATCTTCAGCTGTGCGCTGAAGAGTAAAATTACAACAGCTCGGGCTCCAACAACCCCCAAACACATGTACACACATTCTGTACACTTATGGCTCAACATTCATGTTCCCACCTGGCCACCATAAGAATCTCATCACATCATGGTTACTAGGACTAACCCTCACTTGGTAAAATATTGACTCAATGTCAGCCATGAGAGCTACTCGCCCTTCCCGAAATCTAAGCAAAACTCCAAACAACTTGTTAGCCATATCTGGACCTTGGTGGACATTCTCATTTATAGAGGTCCCTTTGTACACTGAAGCACAGTCGTAAACTATTCGCACCTTATCGGGTTTCATCGGGTGAGTGACTGGATGGTGTGGTAGGTACCACACAGCTCCATCACTCCTCCCGATATCCTCTTCAGGGACAATTTGAGCATACCATTTATTGAGCACCTCGCCCATAGCCTTAGCATATTTCTCTTGCAACTTTGCATCCTTCCTTAACCTCTTAGCCAAACCCTTTAATCTCTGTTCAGCACTTTCCCTGTTGTTGGGTAACTCTACTGGTTGCTGCTTAAAGGGTATTCCTAACTGGTAATGACCCTCAGTATGGCAAATGGTTTCTTCCCACATTGTTACAGCTCTTTTGTCATTTGGAGACAACCCATTCTCATGAGATAAGTTTTCACTTGAGTCTATATTCCAACATTTTTGCAATTGAGTATCTAGCTCAGCATTGCTACAAACAAAGTGACATACTGGATTTCCACCAGGTTCCCCTAATGGCCCACTCACAGCCCAACCTAGTTGAGTCCGAATGGCATACGGATCACCAGTCTTACCCTTTCTAACTTCAATGGGCACTAACGCCTGTGGGACATCTTGCCCTATAAGCAATTCAACCTGCATAGGATTAACTTGTGGCAAACCAAGCTCACTAAAGTGATTCCATCGCTTCAAGTCTTGCGATTTGACGATATTTTCCTCCCTAATGGGAATCTCAGGTGCACTATAGACACGAGGAACATTAATAACATGAGCATGATCTGAGCCGTTACCTCCAAGTTAACAACAGAGGTGCTAGTGACACTCTCATTACTGTGCAGTGTACTCAATGAGAGCTTCTGCTTGGTACCAACTGTTCCTAATTGTCTTAGTAGAGACTCTGAGCAGAATGAGTTTGTAGAGCCGGTGTCCAATAATGCAAAAGTAGACACACTTCGACGTCCACCCTCTGCTCTTACTTGAACAGGAACAACCGGAAGTGCTACCCTAGTGTTACCGGCCCCATTAACAGCTACAGATGCCTTTGGAGCACCTGTAGTGAATCCACTCTGTACTAAAGATTCAGGCTGCACCACTGCATCATTATGTGCGTGAGGTGCTTCGGCTGTCCCTAGATGCAGAAATTTGGTGTGTTTTTCCCCACACCCATGAACACTGCATGTCCTAGCTAATGTGCACTCATAAGACCTATGCCCTGTCCTTAAACAGTTAAAACAGAGCCTATTCTCTTTAGCAAATCCAAACCTTTGAGTAGGATACATCTCCTTAAATTCATCGTACCTGAATAACGAATGACCACTTTTGTTACACTTGAGACAGGGAACATTCTGCTCTGTGAGCAAATTAAAATTCGTCCCTCTATTTCTCGCCTTGGTTTTAGAACCATCAAACTTGCCCACTACTACGTTACCTTCCTTAGCTCTCAAGCTTAACCTCCCATAAACAGGATCATTCAGCTCTTCAGCTGTATCATTTAATGAACTCTACTATATCAGCAATATTAGGCACCCTACTATGTCGCTTCCTAACACGACGAGCCTCCCTCACCCACATGGACCGTAGGAAATTAGGTAACCTCTCAGCTATTGAGAGGAGAACCCTCTGGTTATTCATCTCTGCTGTGAAGCCCATAGAACTTAATGTTTCCTTACAACTCTGTAGATCATCTGCAAAATCTCTTAACCCTTGCTTATCATACGAGGAGAAGGTGCCCCCAGAAGTGATGTTCTCCATCCAAGCATCTGCTGTTAGGTGGTTGTCACCGAAACGATGTTTAAGGATCCTTAGCGCCTTGGGGTAACCATCGCAAGGATCCATGACGGAGCAGCACTGTATGACCTTGCTTGCTTTCCCCATACAATACTGCTGAAGACGTGTAAGCTTAGCTCCATAACTAAGATTTGAACTACCAACGCTGTTCTCGAAGGACCTAACAAATGACCAGTATTTCATGGGATTCCCATCAAAATAGCTTAACTCTGCTCGCGGCAAGTGAATAGCTTCAATTAACTGGTTTCGACCTTGATCTGACAGCTGTGGTGTGGCTTCTTCTCACTCGGGTGAAATTCCAGAGCTTCGGGACGCAACACAGCACCTTCGCTTTCAACTACATTGGAAGAATTTTTAACACAACTCAAATCAACCTTATGCTCCGCCACCATGTGAGCCTTCTCTTCTGCTTCGGCCATAGCTATTTCCATCCTGAGGTCTAGCTCATCTTTCTGCTGTTTCAACCTCAGTTCTGCTAGCTGGAGATCTTGTTGCTGTTGCAACAAAACTGCCCGTGCTGCTAATGCAGCTTTCTTGGCGTTGGCTTTGGCTCTCTCACTTGTGATGGAGCTACTTGAGCTTGTTTGGCTAACTGAATCAGAAGGCATGACCAATGGGATATCCTGGGATCTCTGCCATGTCGAAATCTCCTGACTGAACTCATCAACAGCACGATGAATGGCTGACATATATGCTTCGGCTTCATGAATATCATCATCCTCTTTGAGCACTTCCAGGTATGCATTATGTGCCTCTTCAAGCTCTCCAATTGCCTGACTGTAGGCTTCATTCTTTTGTTGCACAGTAGCCCTACAGCTGTTGTCTGGCTGTGGGTTTCTGTTATTATGGCCTTTATTTCATTTCCCAAACGGGTAAGACTTCCCCTCTTGGTGGCTCTAGCCTTCTTCAGTCCTTTCACGACTGCTAGGTCTGGCTCTACTGAACCTTGTGACATCATACTTGATCAAACTTGACAACTTATCCAAACGACTATGTATTGACACACACCAAATAATGGTAAAGATGATGGTTCAATCTGTAAAAGGACACAACAAAATATCCATAAGTACAGATTTACAAACACATAATAGATATAATATAAATAGATGTAACAACTATCACACTAATGCCAAGAATGCAAGTCATATAAGATTCATCACACATGAACAACAATTGTAAACATACACTATTCTACTTTAAGCTAAATAGTCACTAAATCACTGAACCCGATACTCAAATATCAGAAGGTGACCTTAAAGGGGCTATACAATGAATCCAGCCAAGCAATTAATGTCAGGCGCCCTCTATTTTTCTCCAACTTCTGATTCTGTCCGATTAAGGGTTGTACCATTGTGTGTGTGTGGGGGGGGGGGGGAAGCTAAGGCAGTGAAAAGTACTGTTTCACCTCAATCATAGTAGAATGAATGTGGAATGCTGTATAGCCCTAGATGTTTATGTTATTGGAGAAAGTCGAGGGAGTTGTTATATGTTCTACTTGGAATGACCTGTTACAATTTGTAGTGTCGGACATGCGGGTAATTTTTACACACATTGAATTTGTCTGCATTGTGAGCAAACAAATTCATAAATTTTTGGGTCGGCCAAGTGCATGATGTGATGCTGATTTATATTTTTAGTTATTTTCACTGATGTAATACATAGAGGTAATTCAATATGACATATGTATGGGTGTAATATTCTTCACCTTGAAGATACATATTTTGTTGGGACATGCGTTCCCCTCCAAAGATCAACAATTCCGCTTTTGACAAAAGTGTGACACAGCAGATTTTTCAGATTAGGGTATGGGGGGGGGGTTGGTGGGGATGGGGCAGGCCCATATTAGCTACAAAATGGAAAAATTTAAAAAAACAAAAAGGTGAAAAAGAAACAAAGGAGATCTAACAAGTGGTTCAAAACTTTACTTTTTTAATTTCAAATTGATGATTCAGGGGCCAAGGCTGGGGTGCTTACCAATTACCCCCGGCAGCCAGTCCGGCACTAATAATTGGTACAATTTTCCTACCATATTTTGTCAGAGTATAGCCTACTGCAGGAACAGTGTAATGAGATTGACTGGCCAGATCTGACTGAAACTTTCTTTCTATTGTGAAACCTTGTGATGGATCCATTGTGGGAGAGGGAACTGGGTTTAATGCCTCCCCTAATCCCCTTATTAATCCGATTCTATGAACATTTTACAATAATGACGAGGCTGATATTAGGGTGTGATTGAATTAACAACTTGTCATACATTTTTTTGTTGGCATATGTTGCAAACAATATCCATAAATCATATATTATTTTGGAGAAGTGATCTTATAATTTAGTGAACTTTAAAGAATGTATATATATGGCAACACCAATGTGAGTCTTTGTGAGCAAATTCATCACATCAGCCATACAGAAAATAACTCCCTCCTATTATTTATGACAATTTTATAGAGTGGACATCATTTTACAAAAACATTTCATTTTATATAGTCTAATTTTAGAGTATTCCTGTACATAGCACGCCTCTGGAGTATTCATTAAAACAGTGTCACAGCAGAGACCTTAATTGTATACAAAAACAACCGGTACTCATAGCTCGTAAGTAACTACTGTTCATGTCCTGATACACATGTTAGGAATACCAAGTAGTTATTACTGTTGCACGGTTGTGGGAGAGTAGTTGCTGTATCCAATCATTGAGTGAGGGTTTTTAATACGTGATTGTAAAATGAAGTCGTATCTAGTAATTTTTGCTATAAGCAGGTCTACTGATATACCCGAACATGGCCTTTCTTTGCTATCTTCATGACGAATTGGAGTCATTTAAAGAGAGTTGTAACTGTAATCAAGAGGTACTGTACCTAGTTACTGTACTAGCTATGAGTATTGGCTGACAATAATTGCTAAATAATATTATAGTGGTTGCAATAATTTTGCTAGTTTTACATGCTAATTTATATTTGAGGTTAGGGTTGCAAGAGCCCCTTCATAACATTCATTTAGAACTCGAGAACCAAGCAGATCATATGTCAAGACATTTGCTTACTACATTAAACAAACGTTCATTTTCGGTCATTAATAATGGACCTGAAGCTTTGAATCTGGCAATGGTCCAAAGATATGACCTGCTGATACTGGGACACAGGACATGTAATAAAACCTACAGGTACACTGCACATAGGTCTTTTATTTACTGGAAAGCCGTCAGAACTGGACGTTACAATAGTGTAGTCATCCCATTCTGTGCAGTTTGGTGCATAAGGAACATGTTTCCATCAGAGGATTGTCACTACACAGGAATTAAAGTTGGCATATTTTAGAAAAACATATTCAAATTAAAAAACATTTATGTTTTTCAATGCATATCATGGATTGTAAGATAACTTTCTTTGAGGGTACGGAAAGAACCAGGTATTGTTTAAGGAAAAGACAATACATGCTAGACATGTTTATTTTGACATATGTAGGCCTTTATAAATTGACCTACAGAGACTACACTTCTCAATGTCATATGCATGAACAACTTTGAAAACAAAGGATAGGTAGTTGTGGAAAATAGGGTAGTTTTTCTTCCAAAGCAACTATCCATACCTCGCAGATATGTCCACAAAAACTGCTTCACGTGTCTCACTTTCACCAGAAATGTACTATACGCACAATTTCAGAAGTGTTATACCATTTTGGTGACTTCAGTTGGTGAGATTAAATTTTATGGGCATCAATAACAAAGTTTGATGTTTGCTTGCAGTATTTTATCTCCTGTGAAATTAAAGAGCTTACATCCATAACATTTGGTCTAATGCAAGCTGTAATAACGAATGGGATAAAAAAAATAGCAAATTATAGTACGGTTTTGAATGTTCTTTTGTCAAACATTCTACCAGCTTTTAACTGCCAATAATAATTTTACTTCCACTCTTTAATTTTGATTAATAATATCATATATTTGTGGAAATGAGCTTAAGAATCTACAACCATTGATTACGTGTAAACCCACTCTTATATTGATTCTGTTAAGTCTTCAACTGTTGGCTTATGGACGGTGGACACTCTTGGTATAATTTTTTGGTTCATCAAGTAGGGTTTTTCAAGCCTGTTTGGATGAACATAGATTAACTACCAGAACTTTCACGATGTTCTCCAGAAATGCAGAATGTATCCATAGGTTTTGAGCTCTTTCACAGGTATCGGATGCCATTGTTTGGTGGCTGTGGAGTACTTCACCTTGACCCTGAAAAGAAATCATAAGAGGTCGTTGTGATTTGCATATTCCTTTGTGCACCTCCAGATAATCAACTCAAAGGGTATTTTAACAAATATCTTCATATGTAGCTATAAGGCTGCTGTCAATTAAATCTTGATTGTTTTCACTATGAAAAACTACCTAGAAACAATTAACATCATCAAAGAAGTGTAGAACTGTATGTTCATGTACTAGGTAAATACCTTGAAAGTGTTTCAATTTAGTTATGCATTTAACCTCTGGTTTAAGACATAAACGAATCCACAAACCACTAATTGCATCTATGGTAATAATGTAAATATTCTGTTGTGAAGTGAGTCAGAAGTGTGCCTAAAAGGTATCATTTGAAATGGGTTGTACATCTAATGCCATTCACTACACATATAAATAAGCATATAATGAGGGCATAGACAGAAACACTTACTCATCATTCCCATCTTCATCTTTCTTTGGAACGGTTTCTGTGAAAGTTGAAATCGATGGCTGCCAAGTACTTTCTCCTAACATACAGTATCCAACGTAGCTGTGATAAAGAATGAAAAAGTTGGGGTCATATGTTAATTATGAAGTTTGTAATGCAAACTTTTACCAGGGTTTCTTTGCCAGAGTATCATTTATAGTAATATTTACCTTTTCAGTAATCGTGTTTACAAGCAGTTGTCTTACCATGTACACAAATACACACACACAACATTTCCATCAAATTCTTGGCCTTTTGGCAAGAATTCAACAATTATTCACAGACCGTCATGAGCCATTATTCTAAAAAATTATATGTCAGCTGGCAGGGTAGTTGAAGGATGTCCATGCAACCCACTGTTGCCATGACAGGGCTTTTAGGTTTATGGCATGGGGCATTGAGGAACCATGATGCAATGCTACTTCTGCATGTATTGTCCTGACTCTCTAAATTCACTCTGATAAAGGGCCACATAGGCTGGATGTCCAGGAAGTAGGGTTGGGCGATATTTGTTTTTTAACGTCACGATAAATAGTTCAAAAATTATCGCGATATGTCGATAATTACGATAATTTTTCCTTGTTGTTTTTAGTGTGTTCGCAAACACACTAAAAACAACTGCCGATTTACCACCAGTGTTTTCGCGCAGCGAACACACCAACCCCTGTTGCGTGCGAGCATAATGGCGTGGGGTCAAGGGGCCAGTGGGGTCAAGGGATGGAACCCCTTGCGTGGGGTCCAGGGGCGAAGGACCCCGGTAAATTTTAGTATTTTTGCGTGTCTGGCGATAACAAACTCGCAGTTGAGAATTCAAAATACTAACAACTTTTTGAATATAAATTGTCACGAAACTGATGAAAATTTGAAAATGACAAGTTAGAGTAGCTATACTATGTGATAAAATGAAAAGAGATTTAACCTGTCTTACAATCTTTAAAAAGTTTAACTTACAAAACTGACGATATTATGAAACAAACTACGTTCGGCAAAGCCCCGTTTCTAGACTGCCTAACAATGAACAGCGTGCACTATACTTACATTAGCTTACAAGTTAACTGCAGTGCTTACCCCTACTTAAATATCACGGTAGGCTACTGTACATGTGCTGCGGATTTTCCCAGGTACCTTGACAAACAACCCCCTGTCTAACACCTGTTTGTTAACATTTTTGGCACGTTTCCAAAAAACTTTTCATGGAGTTAACTTTTTTGACTCCACTCTAGAATTAATTAGGTCAGAGTCAGTAAAGGATCGGTAAAGTTATGCGAAATATTATCTTAGACGTTCAAGAAAATTTATATCCCCGTAACATTAAGGTAAATAAAACCATGGAGGTAAAAACACACCTCAAGCCAACCGACTCATCCGCATGAACAAAACAATCTGTTCCCCATGATACACGAGGCACAGTCTATACCATACAGACATAGCACAATATCAAGGCCCCAATAGCTACAGTATGGCCATCTTTATGAAAGTAAACCTTGCAATCCCATGTTTTAGGCCACTTGGCATGATTAACTAAATGCTAAATATTGTTTCCATGTCCTTGTAGAAAACGTCAACTTCGCAAAATACAATTAGTTGTGTTTTTGTTGTTTCGTGAGATCCGTAACCGACGAGGTGGTTAGGCTATGTACTATACTCTTAACTATGGTAGGATAATTATTTTTCCTTTTTTGTGGAAATTCTAGAAAATACTTTCTTTTTCCCCCGCTTAACAGCAGATGTGGTCGTATGGCTTACTCATAAATGGGTGTACTAGAGCCTTGTTTACATGACATTTGTTGCATTTAGCACGATATGCCAGTTTCGCGTGAATTTTTCGAAAGTATTTTGCTCGATCTTTCGTAAAATTGGAAAGGTGCACCAACTTACTGTTCGTACACAATTGGTAATTTCTCTACTGATTTTCGAGCTGTTTTTCTCTATACAGTTAATGTTGTAAAGGAGAGGGTTTTTTACGAAGTTCAAAAGTCAGTGAATGAAGATGATAAACTTCTTTTTTTTTCAACTTTCTTAACCATGGAATGCTAGAATAACATTTACACATAAAACGTAGAAAGGATAATCGCATTTTTATCCACAGTTATTTCAAATTTCTTTCACAAGAAATTATCGTCATTTGTTCAATCCTCAAAAAATATCGTCTTGAAAAAAAATTTATCGCGATAATAATAATTTTCGATATATCGCCCAACCCTACCAGGAAGTTACTCACCATACCATATAATATATATTTCTCCTTAAGAAGAGGAAGGACTTCCAGGTGTCAACATGGGCTATTCATTATAATCAGCTAATGAGCTAACATGACTTGACACTGCTAACAAGAGACTATTGTAACTCTATGTACTGAAGGTAGTTTATAGGATGACTTCCTGTCAATGCTCTCAATGCAGATGTTGTAGAAGGTGAAGTGGAGATGAAGGGCAAAACTGGATTTGAATACACTTTGTATTACTTGCAAATATTAGAACAATGACAGAAGGGTATTCCATGCAAATAGACCAATCTAATCCTCCTTCACTTCTTGTTGTAACAGTCACAACAGTGCATGCCTTGGTAAACAGTAAACACTGAATAGTACAGAACTTGGTGGATTCAAATTTGGCCAAGTATAATTTGTTCCATTGGAGAGTATGCATGTAGCATTAGCATTGATAGATTTTATGAGAAGTTTGCATCTCTGAAGCATAGATCTACTGAAAACAAATACAAAAAATAAATGCTGACGAAAACATGGCACAAACAATGTTGCATACCATAGGCTATATAGTGCAGACTAAATTAAGTACTACCAAAACAGAATGTGACTTTCTACAGCATGTTGGGTTTCACTGACCTTAGAATGAAGCTTACAGTAGCCTAGCTACATACCAAGTGAAGCAAAATAACTAGATCAATAAAGGAAACTAGGAAAGCGAATGTGGTGGAAGTGCAGCCTATACCTACCTTGCTATGCATGCATAGGACAAACAGGAAATTAGTTCAGTTGGCCTTTCAACCAAGTTAATAGTATCGTCAACTATCTAAGTTCATGCACATGTATGTTAAATTATTCTATAATGTCCACTGTAATATATACTAGCCTAACCATTTTTGCAATCTGATACTTATTCTCCACCATTATGAACACTTTTAAAGTTTGCTTAAATTGCGAAAATTCTGCTAAAAACTTTCTTGTTGCTTACTTATTATTTCATAAGCTACACTTATACTTATAGGCAGAATCATATGCTGGGAGTTAACCACAAAATGTCCATTCTTTGGAACATTGTTTTGTTGGGAGGTCTTTTTTGCTGATTTTAGAGTGTTAGTCGCCTGGGGACTGGAGTAGGAGAAGGCAAGAAAACGCCATCTACTTTCCATTAGTTTTGTACAGTAGGTGCTTATATCTAAGGGTGAATAGTAGTGCTGCATTGAGTTTGGTCATGCATTTTCAGCAAGCAATGTGTCAATTATATAACAATCATAATTTCTGAATTTTCTGTGGGCCATGAGTCAATTATACATCAATGATCAATCAGAAAGGGAAAAAAGAAGTCACGTTAGTAATAAAGTAGCGCCTGTCCTTAGTCACCTACAGACTACTACTAGTCTATGTTCCCTAACTACATGCACCCAAATGTTTGCTCCTATCTAGGAAGGCATATATATTTTAACCACATGTACCTGCATCCTTTTCCTTCAAAATGATGACTACTGATGTAAATATTATTTTGTAAAACTTGAAAATTATCCACTTTCTTTACGCTTCTATAAAGCATGTGGGCCAGGCATTAACTTTTTTTCAAAGTAAGCAAAACCAACAGAAAATAAAGATTGCTACCTAGTACTTTGATCTGTGATATGCTGTCTGTTAAACATGCAAGTTGATAACTATGTGGACATCTTGAGGGAGAGCAATACCAGAGGACACACAATGAAAATTAGGCCCTCAAGAGTACGGTTGGAAGTACGAAGGAACTCTTATTTTAAAAGAATTTGGAAGGTATGGAATACACTACCACAGGAAGCAGTGACAGCCCAGACACTCAATAAATTCAAGAACAGTATAGCAGATTGTGGGATCTTTAAGGGTCGTGGAGACCTCCTATCCCGATGAGCCATTCCTTCAAACAGACTTGACTGAAGTTGAGGGGATGGCTGTCCAGGTAAATCTGTGATATTGGGAAGGCCTATCAAATTTTCGTATAATGAGTAGGTCGACATCACTTTATTTATCTTCTTGTGGATTTTTGGAGGATGCAAAATACCATGAACGAAATCAGGTATCTTTGCCATTTGTAGAAATGTAAGGCTAACAGTGATGTTAACTGCACTAATAAACACAGGTAATATTTTGTAAGAAATTTTGGCAGGTAAGAAGTTGGAGACACGAAAGTCATTTGAAACTAGGCTAGATAAAAGATTCGCACAGTAACAGTTAAATTGATTCCATAGCTGCACAAAATAAGGTTAGTAAGGAGTAGCCTAGTAATACTATATTCCTATCGAACTCCGAGTCCTTGTTGAATACCCTAGCTGACCGTGGTGGCTGCAATTCACGATCGTCTAGACTAGATACAACTACATTAGGCCCATATCAAATATTCAGGCCAAGCCTTTGGCTATAGGCCTAGGCCTAGTCACAGTATTACAGATACTTTTACCATGTGTCCTGACAGTGACACTAACTAAGATAATCTGAATGTAACTTGTAAGGCCTAACTAACGTTACAGGCCTAGCCCACAGTGCTTGTAGCTAGGCCATCAACATCCTTACCGTATTTGAATCGGTAATGAAAGTTATTTGACTTACCTAGGCCTAAGCTACTTCAACTGCGGTATAGCAACCAACGACCTCCTTCAGGGGCTTCAGCGTTTTCCAGTTTTCAAAAGAATCTGCCAGAGAGATTTTGCCGTCTTGTTTTAATTCATTCTCCTAGTCCTACGTTGCTTTGTAGAGCTAGACACAATTTCGATGTGTATTTCGAGTAGACTGTGTCCCAGCTCTGTATATGCACCTAGACCAAGATATTTGTGTATAAGTATAATAGTGAAGCTAAATACGGCCGTGTACGTACGAGCGGGGAATTGTTACACACAATTCCCTAGTATAGTACGTACGAGCGTTACGACTCGGCAATCTAGCTAGCGCTGTATATGTGAACAGTGAACTCGGCTACATACAGTACTGTAGATCAGTGTGTATATATATATTGTACATACTGCGTGTATACTACTGTATCATGTAGATCAGTATCTGTCTACATTGTTTACACTAGCTAACGGGAGTCGAGTTTCAGTGTGTTGCCATAGGGATGATTTGCACACGGCATTTCGCTCCCATCAAGCGATGCTTCTCTCGGATTCATTGTATAGACCCTTTAATTATGGTTATAATAACGAATATGCTCCCAAGCACATAGAGGATAAACAAGTACAAGTACAACACATCCTGGTACACATACCCCGCTATGCTAATGCACAACACAATAGGTTAAATAAGTAACGCTTCCCTTCCCTGAAGTCTAACCACATGTCCCCCTCCCTAACAGCGTTAACAATATAATTCCTGAAGGCCTAGGCTCTCGTCCCAAACAAACTTATATACCAAAAGTTAAATGCCTCAATGAGGATAAACAATCATACTAGGGAACAGGAAAACAAACAATACAGCACACAAATGCCATAACTAAAGACTTATTAAGAGAGAAATCAAATAAAACGGCTAATTCGATGCAAAATTAAGAAAATTTACGACATTGGGTCTCTCTAGGAGGTGCATGGGTGACGCGACTTAAATCCAAATAACTCAACTCTCAAATATGACGAGCGCCACCTATTGACTGCTCTCTGCCTCCAACAAATAGGCTTAGCCTAATTTAGGCATATGTATCTAGCCCTGTCCTTGGTCTAAGTTAGGTTAGCCTAGGTCATAACTTAAGCCTAGAATATGTCAGTCTATTAACGTATCTAGAATTGTACAAATATTCAAACACATCCTTCATTTGCAACTTGATTTCCAACACTGTAAATGTGGCAAGAAGGCATAAGCATTATAGGTCTAGCCGTAGTCTGATTTTGAGGTAGGCCAAAACCTACTCAGCCTAGCCAGGTATGTAACTGCTGGACAGTAACTTTAAAGGCTATTTACCTAAATTTACTCAACTATGATTTTAAGGCCTAATGATACTCACTTATATACTATGTTCGGAGAAAGCTTTGTAGGAAAACGACACACTCAAGCCACTACTCTTGCTAACATCTGACTGGGACTGGATGCAGACATACATCACACATGTTGGACTCTCACTTGATAAGGTGGGATCTGTTATCCTGCATAAACTACTATCCACTGTGCAAGATAAACTGAGAACTGTATGCACAGACTAATATGGAAGTATTACACAACAGTATGTGTGTGTACGAGGGGGGGGGGGGGAACTCGAGGGTTGCTTTTTTCACGGCATTTTCTAGGGACAACTATGACACTTTCAGAGTGGAGCAAACATGTGTGATGTAATAGTTGCATATCAAAACGAAACTTTGACGTGGACTATTCTTTCAAACACAGGACGATACACTGTGTTAGCATTCTTCCTAGTTCAATTTATATGTTTTCAAGACATCGGTTTCGTTATCCAAACGGCCTCAACCAATCCAGTTGAAGCTTCTTCATCATTGAACTATGTACCTGTATGAATATTCCGTTGATAGAAAATGTTACCCGTATATAGTACAGAAAGAAGCTGGCTAACACTGTTTGTTGAAAACCTCACCTCAATATCGTGTCCTAAAGCTCCTTTATATTGAATTGATATTATATGAATATATGATTGAATGGAATCTAATTTGGTTGGCTCAGGCCGGGAGTTGTTCCTGGTTGGCTGCTGCCTCTATTCTTTCATGGAGTAGATTACAGTGGCATGTGATAGCATAACGGTAGATTTCTTTACAAAGCCCCGTATCCTATAATAATAATCATAATAATAATGTTCATTTAAACCACGGCTCTATGACACAAATGTCGTCAGAAGCGCCTAAAAAGCAAAACATTACATATTAACGTTTTAAGTTTTAAGTTGACGTTGAAAGCTGGAAATGTTGCTAACATTCCTCAAAATAACCAGGAGAGCATTCCAGAGTACTGGGGCAGCAATACTGAAAGCATGATTACTGTAAACAATTCCTTTACATTCGTGAACAGACAGTAATACGCACAGTAATAAAAGACAGTAATACGCACATTTTCTTAATTGTAAGGACCTCACCAGGTAATCTGGGGCTCCACCGTAAACACAGCGATGAGCCAAGGTTAAAATTGTAAAATCAATACGCGATTTAACCGGGAGCCAATGTAATTCCCTAATTATTGGGGTCACATGGTCATACCTGTTACAGCAGGTAATTATTTTAGAAGCCATGTTCTGGATTTTCTGAAAGCGATTTAAGGTATAAGCCGGCAGCCCAACAAATAAGGAATTGCAGAAATCCAGCCTAGAAGTAATAAAGGCATGGACCAGAGTCTCAGTATCCGTCTTAGTAAGGTAAGAACGGATGGAATTTATATGTCTTAAGCTAATATAACAAGACTTGATGACATTTGAGATGTGGGTATCCAAGACAAAATTAGAATAAAAATGGACACCAAGATTTCTGGCATGATTTGAAGGACCAACCACTGTGCCACAAAGATTAATGGTTATGCCCGGCACAAGATTTCGTCTGGATTTTGGAGAAAGAACCAAGAATTCAGTCTTATCTTTGTTAAGTTTAAGTCTATTTCTGATCATCCAATTTCCGATATAAGAAAAAGTAGACTGCAGGATATCAGTTTTGCAGAGATATCAGAAGGATTGTCCAAATTAACAGTAGTCCAAATTTGGGTGTCATCGGCATATACATGGAAATCGACATTGGATATGCCATCAAGTAAGTCACAAAAAGGTTTTGTGTATACAGTATAAAGAAGAGGGCCCAGAACACTGCCTTGTGGAACCCCAGATCTCAAATCATAAACAACTGAAAATTCCGAGTAAATGCAAAACTTGAAATTGCGGTCTCTCAAATAAGATGGAATCAGCTTCAGGACACTACCACTGATGCCAATCCAACGGCGAAGTGTAGACGCCAGAACTCCATGAACAATGGTATCAAAGGCCGCACCACTTAAAGGCCAGATATCGTGATTTTTGGTGGAAGGCGTACAATCAATTCACTGCCCATGCGCGGTTATTGGACTACCAAGCTCAGAAAACCGTTGCCGAAAAGTTTCTATAGACGGTGTGCGTAGGATATTGTACACACTGTAGTGTATACACTATGTGTACCCATCTCAGCACCACTAGAACCAAAATATGCACTTTCGTGCAGTATAATTTTCTGACAGGCTACACTGTCCGTTATAGCTACTGAGCGTGTAGGAGCGGGTGCACCTCCTCCTAAAAGACCAAGAGGAAGACCTCCGAGTGGTAATCCTCCAGCAAAACGTGCTTATAGTCTCGATGGGGCCATGCAATTTGAAACTTCATCTGGAGATGGTGGAGCTGGAGAAGCCCCACGCAGAATTTAAAATCAAATGTATATATAGTTACAAAAAATCTTCTAAACTTTTTTACCGTATAATAGTATTTTAACAGGAAAATCATGAGAAATTAATAATGTATGTTTTAGTAAATTTTACCCATGACACATGTAAAAAGGAAATCCATTTCCGTTAGCAACTCTTTTCAACCAATTAAAAAATTGAAAATATACTAAAAGTATATACTATTTGAAATTGATGGCAGGGCGGTTTCAACGCTATGGAATTTCTTATAGGCTGATTGGTTTGAAGGGTAAGTATCGGTACACACTATACATGGTCGTGAATCCTAGAAGCTATAATTTTCTCAAAGAGCTTGTATTCAAAGCTAAGGTTTGAAATAGGGCGATAATTTTTTAAATCATTTAAATTAAGACCACATTCCTTTAATGAAGGTTTAACAATTGTCAATTAGAGCAATCAGGAAAAAACGAACTGTCCAAAGCAAAATTGAACAGTTTGACATAGTAAGGCAGAAGAACTGGCGTGCAACTTGCTAAAATTAAAGGGACCGTGCTTCTTCTTAATTTATGTGGCAACCTGATACATGTGGAATGTTGAAATAGTGTCAAGGTTCCCTGTACTGAGGATTTCCTTGAAATGCAAATTTGTTTGTAGAGATATTATTCCCTCTGTGAATAAGAAGGTTAAATATTTTGAACAAAGCAAAAAATTTCCAGTTGAATTAAAGTTATTACAACATTCAATCTGCTGCTGCCAAATGCATTAACAACATTTTAAAAACTCATATTGTAACTTTGTCCGCTCCGGTAGTGTGGTGAAGTACCCAGTTGGTAAGTAGGGAGGGAGGGGAGGGGGTGGGTGGGGTAGCTAGGTAGGTAGAGACTCGAAGGCACCGTTGAATAAATATAATAACAGTGCATTCTGAATTGTCATTGGCTATACAATGTACATGCTGTACATCTTTCGCAATATAATAAACAAATAAATACGGTATATGAAACATTTAATACATTTACGACTAAAACACGACAAACGGGGAACGTACATGAACTAATCACATCACGGCACAGCTATTCTGCAATGCGCAAGTTGGCTAGCAGCGCAGCTAAACTTCACAAGAACAACGCAGCGCAGGGGACGATGAAATTCGTGAAGGGCAACCGCGCAGCGCAGCTTGCGATGAAATTCGTCAGCCCGCGAGCGAGATTTTTTCCTAGCGCGGTAAAGGCCATCATTTGCATACCTCGCTACTCATTGGCTGAGTCTTGCACTTTTGATGCTGAATTGGGAAGTTCTTGCTTATACGCTATGCGTGTGTGTATGAACATGAACATACACGTGCACGCAATGGGTCGTGATTCGCATACACGTATACTGAATGAACTGTCTTGAAATTTGTTTCTTTGCTTTTGCGCAGTTTGTGTACATTTACATCCATAATTTCGTATAACAATACTGCGACCATGGACTGAGAGTGTACACGTCTCATTTGAAATACTGTCCTTCTTTGAATGTAAGGATTACTTAGGTTGATGATCCAAAACTGAAAAGCCAATAAATCGAATAAGTTAGTTTTGACAAGGGTGAAGCTTCTAAGTGGTGGTGGAACTTGCTGTACAGATTACTGCGATGGCAATGTACGCAGATAAGTACCAGACGTTTGCTTGCTTCAAAACTGCATACAAACATTGGACAGCTTGACCGTTTCTGGTTGACTAGTGACTTGAGATGCTTTAAAACTTTAAACTTGTAGACTCTTAGTTTTGAGCGTAGACATTGATTTGATTTTCAAAATTATGACCCTTTGAAACGGTTTATTATGACCCTTTGGCACGGTTTTCAGATAGTATAATACGAAAGATATAGGCCTAGTATTTAGTCATGTATGTTAGTAGTGCCAGGTAGCTGCTACTCTATAGCTCCCTGGTAGTACCACTGCCACTGTGGATTATAGTTATTGAACACAGAAATTGTCTTACGTTTATATTATATGGTGATATTTTGTATCATCTTCAAACTGTTTCGGTTTGATTTAACTTATTTAAATTTACAGCAACAGAGTTGTGCGATACATAACCACACACCCTCTATCCCGTGGCATAACACACCGACAAATAATTTAACTCTACTCAAACGCGTACCATAGTACATTCTGCTGCTAGACTGTTTCCTTTTTGGTTGTGAGTGTAGCAAAGTGGGCTTGTGAAATGTGGTATGTGATGAGCGATTCAGTGCAGCAGCTGCTAGTTAATATTGTAATGTATCTTATCGTTACGTATACGGGCCCCAGCCAATGGGAGCGAGGTATGCTAATCTTGGCCTTTACCGCGCTGGGAATAAAAAAATCGCAGCCCGCGAACCCTACGCTGCGACGGCCTTGCTACTCTATAAAGCAGTTTACGGAGAGCAGCCGCAGAGTACATCAAGCCGATCTTATGCAGAAGCTAAAAATAACCCTAAAAACTATGGCGCGACAAAGCAGAATATATAACGTACAAAAATATATATGCTGTACTTGCGAAATACATATTATTACATGGTTTACTTGAAAAATACATTTTAGACATATTTATATATATGTATACACATACATATTGTCCGAAAATTTTATTTAATCCTTAAAAGTATAACTTATATATTCCCAGACGTACAGAAAATATTTTCTGAATAAAATATATGTATTCTATGCAAAAATATATATTCCCTTACAGTAAATATTCTGTACAAAATATATATTCTCTAATACCCAATTTGTAAAAAAAAAATCTATGCAAAGAGACTGTATATTTATTCTCTACGAGAAAAAATATATATTCTCTAGAAAATATATATACTGTTCAAAAAATATAAAAATTCTGTTACAGATAAATATTTTCTTTAACAAATACATAAATTATGTGACAGAAATTATATATAAATTCTATAGAAAAATATTATATTCTGTGCGAAAATATATTTGTATTCTTTGTAAGACAAACATTCTCTAACAACAAACTTCTATTTTGTGCAAAAAATATATATTCTGTGTGAAAAATATATTCTGTGCGAAAAAAATATATATGCTGTAATAAAAATACATAGTTCTGAAGCACTAAATTCTTTGAATTTGTATTCGTATTTTGACGTCATAAAAGTGAACAGCGCCGCCAGATCAAAGGAGAAAACATCCAAGGAGACAACAGCATTAAAGTAGCCAACGTTGAAGGAGACAAAACATCAAAGGAGACAACAACATCGAAGGAGACAACAACATCACAAGAGACAATTAGAACATGATAACAGACAGAATAGAAGTAAACAACATAATACATGCCCTTTCGGCGTGACATAGATTCTATGCTAAATCTTAGCCTAGTGTAGGTAGTAGGTGTGCTGTTAAGAGAAGTCTAACGTTAACATCATACTACCAACATCATACTCACGCGCTATATCTGGACGCCATGCATCACTGCAGTACTGCTGCAGTGCTGCTATACGTATGTACTGTTTACGTGACTGGCCCTGCGGGAATCAATACGTTATCTAAACGGAATCTAAACGTTATCTATCGTTACGATTCCGAGCAAGCAAGTGATTTGTACGTGCACACATTATGGCCAATATAATGAATAAGCTGGTCACTGAAGTTTACTGAACAACCAAACATCTCAGTTGGCACTTGCAGAGCTCCTAAAGTATATCGAACTTGGAATTCAGACCTTTGGGGACTAGAGGGTACCCAAGAAGAAAATCAGCCTACTCTCTGCAACAAGACGTTCATAATTATGTAACTTAAAGTTCTCTCCCTCAACTAATAAGGCCACTGTCCTTACCCTCAGTTCATTGTGCTATTATCACTTCCGTTCAGTGTGTGGCTATATTATTCATTTGAGCGTATCAGACTGTGTGTTTCTACGTGACTTGTTAGATGTTTGTTTTGTTACCTTGTAGAAGGGTTTACACCCGAAACGTTGTAATTTAATCAATTTACTTGTTCATATAGTATCAACCATGTTTTCGACTTCCATGTAATTGTATATGCAACGCAATATTTCGCCTATTATTTATATTTATAAATGAATGCACAATGTAATTAACGCTGTTTATGTGTACAAGTGCAGTGTACGGCAGTGCAATGTAAGCCAGTATCCAACGACACTCTGTAGAGGTCAGCTAATTTAGGATGGTCGGCTAACGAGTCCAAATATTCGGCCATACAATCACGTTGTTCAAGTGTGATTCATTACACCGTTAGCTCTCTAGAGTACAACACGCTTGTAGATGTATATCTTTCTGCGTGAATCGGTTGTAAATCTTGTGTGTGCGTGTTCGTTCAAGGTCATACGTATGAGGACAGTGGATATTTAGTTGCATACGCCTTGCGGATTTGTAAAGTTGTACGGCCTTCTGTGCAGGGATTACTCTGAGAAAAATTGTTGCCTAAATTTGTTATGCAATTCGAGGTTAGTACGCATATCAGGTTCTTAAAAGAGTCTGTAGTCAGCTTAATCAGGCTAAAATTGCTGGAAGTTTGTGACAGTTTCAAATATAAAAGAATTACTGCAGAATAATGTATTAAGAATTGGTAGTAATACAGCTGCTATCGTTTATTGGTTCCTTGCTGGACGCAATGGAACATATGCAATCAGATTGGCGTGTGTGTGTGTGAGGGTGTTTGTGTGTGTGTGCGTATGTGACACTTTCTTTGGTCTGCGATAGGCCTCAAGAAATGAGTGATGGATATTTGTCATTCTGTGTATTATAGTGAGAAGGTGTGCCTTATCGTTCTGGCGCGGACCTTATGAATACTAATGACGGTATGAGGTCAAACGTAAAAGGCTTTACATTGTAATAATTCCTCAACCAGAGTTAAATCACTCAATATATATATATATTTATTTAAATAATTGATTTAAATCACATATTTTAATCTTTTACACATCTGGTTAAAGAAAAGGCAGAAAATAAGAACATGCAGAAAATTAGAACAGTAATAGTTATTACTTTCTCAGATATTTATTGAACATGTTTAAAACCTGCAAAAGGGTAAAAGAAGTGATATATACAACTTAAAATTTAAGGTTATTATAGACCAGCAACTTTACAGGATGGTCAAGTAGCATGACGACCTCATCTATACCTTCAAGTTGAAGTCTTCATCATAACTATCAGCTTAGTCAATGTAACCATTTTTTACAGTCACTTTGAAGACCATATTTTGATAATATAAAATGTTGCAACATGCAAAATCATAGTCAGATGTGGCAGCAAAAGGACAAGTAATAAATTACCTGCTGCGAGGGCCTATAAGTATACAGTTGATAACAATGGGCTTCACTGAAATCACTCTGCAATTCAGTAAACTGAAAGTATGAAATTTGGTGTTCTGGGTTGTGAGAATATTATAGTCAGAACTGTGGCCAGTATATATAATCCTGCTAAGCATATAAAATAGATATCAACTTAAGTAACGTACTGTATCCTGTAGCTTAATTGTTATTAAATGTTTAATTAGTACATTTGAATGATTATTGCCAAATTACAATAGAAACAGAGCTACGTCTGTGTCTCTCTTGGCTTCTCAAAGCTTTAATATAGAATATGTTGGCAAGAACTGTGCCACACTGTACTGTAAACACCTACTTTAGCCTACTAAAGTGATGGTTTTCAGTCATTATTTCTTGGTTTATATTGTAAAATTTGTACAGTTAAGTTTCATTTTACACTTCAAAGGGCTTAATTTCTATTCGGAAAGCCGCTAAGTGTTGCTAAATAATTAACATATTTTCAACACATTATGCTAGCTCATTTTACAACGTTCGTATAGGACTATAACGCACTGTACCGTATATATACATATTTTTTATTATTGTCATCTTTTATGAGGGTATAGTCCTTCTCAGTGCAGAAGCGCTGCTTTCCAGAGGAGCCTTGAAAATACCACGGTGCTGTTAACAGCAGCTCCCTGCATATACATACATAACGTTATCAAACTGATTCAGTATATTTAATTGACCATTTACCAGTAATTGCACACCTGTTATTGTCCAGTACTGAGGCTACCCCGTGACCAATTCACTCATGCATGGAATGTATACAGAGAGAGAACGTTTATCGACGCACGCGGCGTTGTCATTTTGCTGACGTATGGGCGGCCATTTGAGGCAAAATACAACGATGAAACAAGAGACACACAAACAAACAAAAGATGAAAAGGAACAATTAGCTACTGTACAGATAGACTGAAAGGATATATATATATATATATATATATATATATATATATATATATATATATATATATATATATATATATAGATGAAGCATTCTAAACATTCTAAAAGAACAAATTAACAGACCAAAATGAAGAAAATTAACATGATCATACAGTAATACTGAAATGTTTGGTATTTAAAACAAGGACTAAAAGAGAAGAAACAAAATTTAAAGATAGAATCATCAATTAGATAAAAATCTAAAGCGAACATCGAGTTGCTAACACAATCTCCACACAGTGATAGACCGAATATAAAGCTCGATATTCACATAATAAGAAAATGATGCACCGCAAAAGGAAACTGACTAAGCAACCAAATTAAACTACACCAAGCCATCGATAAACGAAATGACTGCCCGAACTAAATGAAAGATTACCCACACGATTGAAAGGTTTCCCCATAAAGCAAAAACGAAATTTGGGACAGGATCAAAGTGAACATAGGGACAGAATCAAAACGAACAGCGGGCAAACACGAACAGCCGGCAAAATTAAAACTAAAGAAAGGGCGATATACTAAGCACGCCTCTTAGATAAGTTTAGGAATACCTTCAGCACACGGCGACGGGGCAGCTCGAACCGGATCTTGCTGCATAGAAATGTTGTCTCTTATCGTCATATAGCAGGCATAGGCTATATGTACTTGGTCACGGTGACTAGGCCTATCTATGGGAATCACCGAATCAGTATGGCAGTGTCTCTCGTCTGCCACTGGCCCGGTTAAAAATTCCCATGTGGGCACAATGATAGCGCGACAATTAGCCCACACAGTTCACTGACCTTCTAAAGCACGGTGCAGCGAGGTTGGACAGAAGTTTCGCGCATACACGATAACGTAACTACATTTCGTAATTTAACAAGGTCAAGGAAAACCATAACAGTGACATCTGGTCTTTTAGTTAGCGCTCGTTCGTTTCGCGTGAACGTTCGCTCTGATTTCGTGCTAATATCCTTTTGATTACGTTACATCTTCGTTTTTATGGTGACGCTTATTCTTTTTGTTCTGACTAGTGGATCAGTTTTGACTTTCGGGTGCTTCTTGTTTATCTTTCAGTTGTATATGTTGATATGTTTCGCTACATTATTGTCTTTTTAATCAGTTCTATTTTAACGATGTTTTGCGACCGACCGTTACAGGGTTGGCATTTTCCAGGGAAAAACCTGTTTTTCCCACTAAGCGGTAAAAACCAGGTAAAAACCGGGAAAACCTGGTAAATACCAGTAAAAACCGCCTCCGCCTCGAAAACTATTATTACTTGTCCGTATCATGCAGGGTCATCAGTAGGCACGATATTGTTTCATGACAGGCATATGTTATTGAATATGGGAGTTTCTTAGCTTCATTTTGAGCTATTTTATCACAACCTAATTCTACTTTTTGTGGAAAAAAGAGTATTTTTCATATTGCACATGTATAGTTATTCTGTCACGATCTCTTTAGCAGTATGCATTGCCTATTGCCCAAACCATTATAGGTCTACACTGGGACATTCACCCCTCCTAAATTCTTCAGGCCTATTATGTGCTCAGATAATTCATTCAATTAATACAGTAGGCAACTGTCTATTGAGGTGAACTTCAATCCAGGGGGCTCAATAGAAACTGCTTTGAAACTATGTAAGGCACATGGGCTGATGGTGTTGCATTATATATATGTAACAAGACAATGTGACATGTATAATATGACGAACCATAGCCCTAGGAGGCACCAACAGTTTGATACTTGTCCATTCTCTAGATTATGGAATTATGCATCTCGATAGGAAAATAAAGTTGGTTGATTTGAGCATCCAATATATTATTTATTTGAATTATTTATAATAGTCTAATCGGTAAACTCACAAAGTTATAGATCATGGCTGTTCTTTGGATGTAACCCAACCCACTGCCATAAGATGCCATTTTCTTGTAGTTTATATGCTCCTCCACAAGTTCCACATGAATTTTTAGGAATTCTATATAATTTTAGGTTTTTCCCAGTTTTTCCCACTTATAGGTGGGAAAAACCTCCCGGTAAAAACCGGCCAACCCTGGACCGTTAACGTAGCCTATAATTGTTTTCCTTGTGATTCCTGTGTGTAGGACTCTGCAACGTTTTCAGATTCCTTTTATTCAATTTGTTGCAATTGATTCCCTGCATTATTTTTTATTTTTCTCTTTTAAGTGTGCCTTTCACAATTATTACAATGATACGTTTTCTTTCATTTTGCATTTTCTTCTTTTTCATTTTTCTTTCTTGTTTACTTGTGTCATCGTTGTATTTTTTGCCCAAACAGCCGCCCCAAAAAATGTTCATACTTTTCGCTAAATTTTGTTAGATTCGAGACGTTTTAGGCGCAAAATATTTTAGGTAGTACATGTTTGAAGTAGTGTAAGGATCACAAATAATGGCATGTATAGGCGTCCCTTTGGGTGATACACACAATATGCTCCTTTTAGCGTCTAAGTTCAAAAGTCGTGGAGAGGTCCTTGTCTCTAGGCGGTTAGTTACGGTGCTACATTTCAATTTGTTACATGTTAATACTGACTTTATCGCAGTACAGTGCAGTGCAGTACATGGAGCTCGGTGCATGCTGTCATCATAATTATGGCACGTGCTGATGTGGATCACGTGATCATCATACCGCTTTTCGCGAAATCCTCAATCCCCCCCCCCCACCACCCCGCCCTCCAAAAAAATGGCGACAAGTTAAGGCCGTAGTTTTCCTAAGTCATATAGTAGCAGTCAAATACTCAAGTTTATGCATGGGGTGCAGCCAAAGCAAACTTTAGTTTGATCTTTTAATCAATGGTATCAACAGCTTTTGGAAGATGTAGTTTGTCTGAATTAGGGTTTGCAGGCAAACATTGCTACTTCTCAGTACAAGTTTGGCATTAGATCAGAAAGTACCTATTCCAGGTTCAACACAAGTTTCCGAGTATAAAAGGGACAGACACATGAAGGCATCATATAATGATGTAAAAAAAAAATCGATTTAAGTAACAAGAATCTAATTTAAATTTAAAAAAATTATACCAATTTAAGTTCAATTTTGTAAGCCCTTGAGATAGCTGATATTATGCCACAATAACGAGTACAAGGGATATTGTCAGTAATATCAAACTTTGAGATGAAGTGGATGTAGTTACATTTACAAAGTTGAATGTATACAGTCTTCTTAGAGACCCTCACACGACTGTACAACTTAACCCCTGGTCCTTAGTAACTTGTCAAACCCACACACAATGACCAAACATCATGCTTGCGAAAATTACATTCAAACAGAAACCTGTCCCGTACTAACGGAAGACTAATGCGGGCCATGCCAAAAAATGATATAAACCAAGGATATATATACACTGAAAAAATAAACTAGTCAATATTGCAACGGACTAACGTTAAATTAGTCTGTAACGTTAGTCAATGCACACGAACTAGCAAAAATCTTCGTTTCATCACTGCTTCTTAGTCAGTTTACACTGACTAAGGAATATTTAATCGCAACTTAGTCGATGGCGACGGACTAAGGTATTTTAACCCATGGACTAAGAACGATACGGACACCCGATTTACGCCATAATCGTAGCTTAGTCGGTGTCGACGGACTAATGTATTTTAACCCAATTCGATTCACTTCAATTTGGAAACCGAGAGGCAACGGCAGCTTGCTGGACTTGGCATAGTTTCATACGATCACTCTAAGCAACTTTCAACCGTAAATCACCCAAGAAGGTCTTTAGAAGAATGGAGGTATTAACTGCCATCATCGGCCTACCTGTTATTCCTTTAACTTGAAGGTAAAATTAAAGTTAATTGTTAGGCCACTGGCACTAGTACTGTATCATGGTTAGTGTAACGCTACCGTTGCCACGCTGGCGTTTCGCAATACACAAGTGCAATGACAGTGAGTAGCCTATAGGCTTCTACTGGGTACTGCAGTGCATTCTCAACACTAAAGCGTGCATTCTAAACACCAATTAACAATGTGTTATGTGTGTACTGGGCTAGATTGAACAGTGGCACATAATCTTCTAATTTATTCCCAAACAAATGCTGGAACTATAAATCTCAATAGTTTATTTGAAGTCTACACTCATTTGGTAAAGATTTCCTGTAATTTCCCATGTGAATCTAAATGGGTAGGCTTTGTGATATTGAATAGGCAAGGCTAGACCTTCAAACGTACAGTCACAGTAGGCTGAACAAATTATGTTGGCTAGTCAACGGTATTATATGTTGCGAGCAGTCAGGATGCACGCTTCAGTTCTATTTAACCTTTTCATTTATCATTTTTTAGTATTTAATTTCCGGTCACGCCGGACAATTGCGACATTCCTTCACGGTCGACTTGTTTACTGTAAGAAGTATTAACCGTTTTTTCTCAGGAAAGCTTGATAGTCTGAAGTTATTATAACATGTGCTTTTAGTATACTGCCAAAAGAGTAAGTTGTTGTATTTGTATTGATATTTTATGTAGAAGTAACGGAAAATTTAGTATGTTTAGTTTGGTCTAATTGCACGTTTTTTTTCTGTCCAATGTAGTGCAGGGTTCACTTGCGCGAATTCAAATTATTCTGTTTATGTATATGTACATGCATCGATTCGTAGATTATGATGTTTTTTTTTTTGACATTTATTTGTAATTCAAGCATATCTGTTTAGTAGCAAAGTTTAAAGGTTAAGATTAATTAATTTTCTCTTTTTGATCCTAGATTGAATGAAACTCATTGACGTAAATAATAGATCAGATGATACAGTTTAACGCAGTTGCTAAAACTCTGGGTATTCTCTAGTCTTCGCCGGTCCATTATATACTTTAGTACTACTAGTAAGACTAAATCAAAACGACCGAAAGACAAACTTAGTGTAACAAAGTACTGATTCTCCTCTAGCCTAGGTCTAAACAGGCTTGTTATGTGAGCAAGCAAAATAACAACTAAAAACGATTAGGCCTATAAATAAGTTGGCTCAGTGCATTTCTGTTTCTAAAATTTTATATTTTTAAAGATCATAAAAACAAACAAAGATTTAGCCCATGTTTTATTATCTCTGTATTCTGGGCATTTGATTCTGGTTGCAATGGTGATGACACTCTCGTTCAAATTTTCAGCTTTATACAGTCTGCTTCAAACTTTGGGATTGTTTTTTGAGACTATAGTGGAAGCAAATCTCACATAACTTTGTGGTGACAACTTTATTTAATTTTTTTTCAAATGATGAATACTTTGCTGTTTCTTTTTTCCAGCAGGAATTGAAAAGCCAAATATCTAAGTCAAGTGTGAGGTTTCCTGTGATGTACGACACCAGTGTGGAGGCAACAACAGAAGAGGAGAACTGTGTTATATATGGCTTAAAGACATGTTTTAAGATGATATATTGGTACCCTACGCAGAACAAAAGAGTTTATCCAAGAGTCCAAAAAGCAAAGGAACAAGTACCATAGAGAAAAAAGATGGAAGAGTGAGTTTAACTATTGTACCCAACTGTTTAATGATATTAAAGATACTTTTCATAACCTGTTTAAAAAAAAAACAGTCTAGTATATCATTTACGTGCAAGCTTCATAAGTTTGGTCAAATTTTGACTGATCTGTAGAGCGGGAGTCCAGAGGGTTTGGTTAGCTGGGAAGGTAACCAATTGCCTTGTACATCACAATGTTCACAATGCATTCCTGTATATGAAACCTGACGACTGGCAAACCGACTGTGGTGGATGTGGCTGGAGAGCAATTTTAAAGTCACCTAATAGCTAACATAGATCAGCTTTCATGGTAACCACATCAAAGTAAGAACAATGTGTCAGGTATGGCCCCAAGAGCAACAAATGACCATCGCCAGTTATTATTGGTGGTGGGGTACCCCTGCCAGTGATCAACAATTGACCCCTCACGGCTGACCTAGGTCAGCTCATGAGGTAACCACTTGAAACCTACTGGAAAATGTTGGTTAGGACTTCAGATACAAGGGATGGGCATTGCCAGTAATTTTTATTGGTAGGGTACCCCTGCCAGTAGACCCCCAATATGCCCATCCCCTCATTGACCTAGGTGAGCTCATGATTTGACCAGTTGAAACCTACAGGAAAATGATAGGTATCACTTCATATGTAAGGATGGGCATTTCTAGTATTTTATATTGGTGGGCCACCACTGCCAGAGTCCGCCCATCCCTTACATATAGAATCCTGTCAATCATTTTCCAGTAGTTTTCAACTGGTTAAATCATGAGCTAACCTAGATCAATGAGGGGGGGGGGCATTTTGGGGGTCTACTGGCAGGGGTACCCCACTAATATAAATTACTGGAAATGCCCATCCCTTACATATAGATTCCTGCCAATCATTTTACAGTAGTTTTCAACTGGTTACCTCATGAGCTAATCTAGGTCAATGGGGGATGGGCATTTTGGGGGTCTACTGGCAGGGTTACCCCACCAATGTAAATGACTGGAAATGCCCATCCCTTACATATGAAGTGATACCTTTCATTTTCCTGTAGGTTTCAACTGGTCAAATCATGAGCTCACCTAGGTCAATGAGGGGATGGGCATATTGGGGGTCTACTGGCAGGGGTACCCCACCACCAATAATTACTGGCAATGGCCATTTGTTGCTCTTGGGGCCATACCTGACACATTGTACTTACTTTGATGTGTTACCATGAAAACTGATCTAGGTTACTGTAGCTATCAGGTGACTTTAAAATTGCTCTCCCAGCCACACCCACCACAGTCGGTTTGCCAGTCGTTTGGTTTCATATACAGGAATGCACTGTGAACATTGTGATGTACAAGGCAATTGGTTACCTTCCCAGCTAACCAAATCCTCTGGGCTCCCGGTCTATTGGGATCATTATTAACATGATTAACATAATTATTAAGCTTTGAAAAATAACTTGGTGTTATGCTGTGCAAAGCTAATAATTATTTGGTAAAGCTGCTATTCCTCGCTTATAATTTGAGGGACCTAGATTTAAATGTATACCTCCCAATATGTTATAAAATTATAATGTAAATGTATGTTTATGATAATGTGAGTTATCATGTGCTATATCTGTATCTGTGCTTACACGTATATCATATTTTCTGTTCACAGGTCAATAATGGTGCAGATTTTGGCTTCCTGGAGACAAGTGGGAGGCCATTTGTAGTTAAGAGAAACACTCTTTGTTCGTGAAGACTTAACTGGTGTCGATTTGGGGTACCACTTTAAAACAAAAGTCATGAGGAACCCTTGCCCAAGATTCAACTTTGCATTATTGTGCAGTGCTATACTTTTGCGATTCATGTTTGATCCATTAACTTGTCTTAACTTTGTTGGAATAAAATCATATTTTCAGATTTTTGTTCACAGTGATTTCTTCTCTATCTGTCGAAAGTCAGCCTTTGTAGACATCAGAAGTTTTATCAGAAATAAATACTGCCAACGTACACATTATTTGTGTTTCTTCTGCTCTCTTTTCTTTCAGTGGTGCTAGTCAGTGAAACTAGTCGGGTTTAATTCTTTCAGTGATTCTAGTCAGTGCAACTAGTCAGTCGATACCGACTAAGAAAGGTTAGTCGGGAGAGGCACCATCCTGACTAATGTAAAACCTGCTATAAACTAGTCGGTGGCTCATAAAATTAGTCGGTAAAGACCGACTAATGTCACCAACTAATGTAACTGACTAATATACATTTACCGACTAAGAAATTGTTGATCAACTAAGCTGACGGACTAAGATGACCGACTAAGAAATCCAACTGACTAAGGAATAAATTAGTCGGTATAGCAACTGACTAAGGCTATGTTAGTCGGGAGAGGCACCAGATGGACTAACGTTATGTTAGTCGGTGAACCAATTTAAGTTTTCAGTGTAGAAGACAAAATTTATAAAACGAAAACAGAATTTTTAAAACGAACAAACCTTTTTACGCTTTGTTTACATAGTGTAGTTAGAAATCTTAACGGTAGTATTTGAAATTGAGATACCATGGATATTGTTGTTTGAAATAATTAAATCATTTAAAATCTCAGTACATGTGATGACGAGATATGAACTTAGCGGACACCCTTGTCGGAATCCTCGAGAAAGTAATAATCAAATCTGGAAGGATTACCTTTCTGAAGTTTGCTAAACATCTGACAAGAACTTTATGGTCAGCATTAAGTAAAGCAATTCGACGACATGTTTTCCCTCAAAAAGGCGATGGTCTGTTGAAGGCTTTGGAATGAGAGAAATACAAGTCATCCCTTGCTCATCCGAGATATGACAATGAAAAAAGTGTATTTAAAGATTTGAGTACTAAATCGCCAATTTCGGTCCAAAAAGTCCTATAGACATCTATAGGAAGCCCATCGGAACCCGGATATTTAGGAAAGTGTATAGAGTACAACAAATTTGCTATAATTCCTCGAGGAAAGTATTTCAAAATCAGCTGCTTCTGCCGAGACAGCCTTTTGTCGTTCAAGTTGAAATTACGGTATACAACTCGTTAGATGTAACCGTCATATTTAGTATAAAGATCCTGATACAAGTGACTGGTCTCATCCATAGTTTCATCATGAGTATTAATAATAGCGTCGTTACTTATAGGACTATTTCAATTATTGTAGTCGACCACTTATTTCCTCTTCTCTAAATTGAGAAAAGATTCGCATTTGTTTTCACTATTTCGGACCTCACGATTTCACTCTTTACCTTATAGTCATATAAGACGTCAAACGCAGCGCTGGCTGCGTTAGGACGATTTTTTACAAGATTCTGATAGATAATGTGCATTTAACCGTTCCAGTGTTGCCCATAAAGGGATTGCTACAAATCATTTCTGGTTCTGCCTTACATCTCGGACAAATTTATCTCAATTTCGCTCTACATTAGTCCGATAGTTATTTTGACGTTTTGGAGCGAATCGTATAACAAGGAATTACAAAGTTTACTGGGTTTCTGGTTTTCATTTCTGGAAAAAACGATTGATACCATCAAACAATAAGTTATGTTATAGACGCACAATTGCTAATGTCACCAATTCACGGATAAAATATAAAACGGCTTGTCACTTGTGGTATTTTCCAGATGACCAAATCAAAGAGCTTCACTGATAATTTCATGAATTAACCCTCACAATTATTGGTTCCTTTTCCCCGTTTCATCCAATATTTGTTAATATTTTGTTTTTGTTTCGTTTTTCTCTCCAGGGATACAACTCGATACTATACAATGGAACTTCAAAAATTACTAACAGAGATTGACAATAAGCAGATTGAAATGGTGCGGTTCGAAATGACAGACTTCTACGGGATATCTCATTGCAAGGGAATCCCCTCTCGACATTTCAAGGAGAAGGTCAATCATGGCCTCCCCTTTTTCGGCGGTCAAATGGCCCTAGATCCCCAAGCTGGATTGGTTTCAGGAACCGGTTACAGCGAAGAAATCGCCTACCGTGATATGGTGTACCATGCAGACTTGTCTACCTTTCGCACTTTGCCCTGGGAAAAAGAGACAGCTCGCATTCTTACTTTCCCCAAATATTTAGGGAATTTAGTAGGTGGCTACCCGCGCAATGTTGCTGAAAGACTCCTCGGAGTGTTAAAATCGGAAGGGTACTCCCTCTACTCGAGCCACGAACATGAGTTCTTTGTCGTGGATGCTGTAACAAAGAAACCAATCACCGACGGTATCCAAGTTCGTGCCACCATCAGACTTGCTAAAAATCGCGATTTCCTTTCACAGATTGCAAAACAACTACCTCTGATGGGAGTAGACTTAGAATCGTTCGAGACCGAATATGCTCCCGGACAATATGAAATTAGCTACAAGCCAGCATTTGGTTTGCAGGCTGCAGACAACGCGTTTACTTTCAAGAACGGGATCAAAGAAATTGCTCAACAACATGGATATCTTGCAAGTTTTACCACAAAGCCTTACGCCGATCAAATCGCTGCCTCTGCCCATCTCAACCATTCTCTTTGGGACGAACATGGTAAGAGAAACCTTATGTTTGATGCCAGCTCACCCAATGGGTTATCAAAGATAGCAAGGCACTGGATTGCGGGTTTGTTGTACCACGCTCCTGCAATCACTGTCCTTCTATCCCCGACTGTTAACTGTATTACGCGTATAAAAGAACACGCATTTGCACCGTCTAACGCCACGTGGAGCATAGGTAACCGCACTGCCGCTTTACGTGTAAAAGCCGACGGCGATGAACGAAGTACTTACGTAGAGAATCGGATGGGGTCCTCGGGCGGATGCCCGTACACTAGCCTTGCAGCTCTGATCGCTGCGGGTCTGGACGGCATCAAGAATGAATACGATCCTCCACCACCAGTAGATGGTATCGCATATGAAGAGGATAACCTCCCGCCAAAGACTGCGAAGCTACCGACAGACATGGAAAGTGCTTTGGAAGCATTACTCGCCGATAAGGTTATATGTAATGCAATGGGAGATGAATTTATCAAATGCTTTGTAGCTCTTAAGAAAAATGAGTTGGTATGTGAGGCGGCAGCCATAGAAAAGGGAATGGATCATGCCGAATGGGCGCGAAGTTATTACTCTGAATATATTTAGAGTTCTTTTAGGTCAATATAGATGTTTTAGCATTATTACAACAGGGTCTAATGTACATCATACTTCATATAATTTCTTTCATTTCCTATCCGTTTATATACAACCATTGAACTTCTCCCAGAGTAGAGCACTGATAAATGGGTTTGCACAGATTTGATGCACATGTCGTTTTTGGAGTCATTTTGAGTATACTATCTCTAAAGTGATACGAACTCAGATCATGTGTACCATCACTGGCATAATATCAAATATCGACATCTTTTAAGTACGTCTATTTGGAAAGACGCTCGTCATTTAAATGTTTATATAACTCTTGCACGAAGATTATCATGCATAAAATAATAGTCGAAGGTGGAGGTTTTGAAAGCATTGCCATAAGACGACATGAAGACGTTTTATAGTATGTCTTTAGAATTATACGGCTTAAATGACGGTGAGGCGAGTAAGGCGGTAAGTCGACTTTCTCGGAAGATAACAAAATATAAAAATAAGATAAATCAACTGCGTTCATGCAGCCAACACCGTAATCAACACCCTCTATACAAATACGAGTCCAAGTTGGTCCCATCCTAACTACTTTGGGAAAACTAATTTGACACGGATTCTTCCCTCCTTATTCATTTAATGTACAAACTGATCATAATTAATGTTACCAAATATATGATAAATGCAACATTTAATATAGGTGAAATATTCTTTTAGCATCATGTCAAAGTTTCTTGTAGATTCTGCTTGCACCGAGAGATTTTGTCCCCAAGCAAATCCATCTAAACCATCTTACAAAAACTGAAATATTTTGATACGTCAAGAGGTTATATCAAACTTTCAATATTTCTGCATAGTCTACTTTGTGTAACGACTATAATACATGATTACTTTAATCACGCGTTCTTCAAATTCTGTTCTTTCATATATTAAAGCGTATACTGAAATATATTGTCGTTGCTTTACAACTGTTTGTCTTTGTATGAAAGAAGCTCTCCATTTCTTTAATTACCTTAATATTAATCTAAATATCTTATTTGCCTATGTAGTTCACTGTTAGTATGATTAGCCTTGTCATTCGTTCCTTTTTATGTTCTTCATTCCTGGGTGACTTGATTTAGACTAAAGTAGTGAGTTTCATTTATTTTTCTTATTGTATTGTCCTTCCAGCTTAACGTTCTATAATACCCGGCAGTACACTTTTATAAATATATAAATACCTATATATACTGTTACACTATAGCGTATTATATATAATTTGATAATATATATATTTATATTGTTATACGTACATATTATCAAAATCAATAACTGACTGGAATGGGAGCGCTACTAACTTTCAGTGCACCCACCACTATTACCTACCACAGCACAAAATGGTGCCAAAAACATATAATATACTATTCCAAATTTCATAAAATGAATATTTTAATAAATACACAGAAGTATTATGTAGGACTACAAGCACCTAATATAGAGCTTCAGGGTGAGTGGTGATACTATGCAAACGTCCAAGCATCAAGAAATGCTCTCTCCTATACCATATATATCAAAAGAAAAATGTGCAACGACGGCATGTCAACAATAGGCTCAACAGAGATCTCTCTTTTATGAGTATCCATGCGAAGTTAAATCCCAACATGGTTTCTTGCAATTTTTCATCTCATTCCTGCAACTGAGGAAGAGCTGTGATAACGCTCGAAATATTTTGTTACTGATTTAACGTTTAAGCAATAAAGTTGGAAATGAAAGTATCATATTTTTTCCTTTTTCACTTTTGGATATATATATATATATAGTCGTATAGCTATGATGTCTCCTGGACCCCACGAAGATAGCCCAAAGCGTTCTCGTTGACAGGTCAATAAATTGAATACCCCCCTTCCCTTCCCCACTAGAGATGGCTTCGCACTTGTGGCCGAGTTAGTAGGAGTATATCGTGTTCCTGTTTCGTTTGATATATAGTAGATATAGTATATATATTAGGCACGCAACTCAAACAGCTATTATCTACAATTACCAGACTCTGCAGTCTCCTTATACACATCGAGACCGTTGTACTGAAGTATCAGGATGACGATATATGTTACGTTATCTTAGATGAAGTGACATTGCTTTAAATCAAGATCTGAGAGTACAGACATCATGTAGTAATCTCATAAGAAAGACTGAAGAGTGATGTTCAATGATGGAGGGTTAAGGGTCAACTGGATTGGATGATGATGTAAAAATTTGTAAGTATACAGATAATGCATCATGTTACAATTAAGATCACATGACCCCAAAGTTAGAAATATAATTAAATTAACTAATTGATGTTGGTGCCCTTCAGCTAACCTTTTTCCGGATTGTCCAGATGGAAGAAGAAAATTTTACTTATTTAGTCATCAAGTCCAGGGTGCATGGGGATGTAGCGGTGGGGGTTTAGGTGCGGCAGATTTTGGAAGTGCAAAAACGCAACTTATAACGGAAACATTTAGGGGGGCAAGGGAACCTCACACCCAACGCTTCATCAGTGAATTAAATTTTAATTTTCAAACTTTTGACTGTAATGCCATATATAACCAGGGTCGTACAATCACCATTTTGCATGAGGGATTTTGATCGATTTCGAGAAAGACTGGGCTTTTTGCGATCATCTACAGTATACTAGCTGAGCAACATTAATAGTGGAAATATTCGCAGAAACCAATAGAAATAAAATTATTAAATTACAACATTAAAACGGGTGCCTTTATCCTTTGGTGTCACAAGATTACACCGATGACGTCACGTGTTCCGCACATGATCTTAACGGACCAGCAGTTCATCAGTGTAAAATGGAAAAGTGGCAATATAAGAAATTCTTAAATTATCCATCGAATTTATATGGACTAACATCGAGGAAATAATGTAAATGAATTTGAATTATTTGACGGTGTGAAATGAACATTCGTTTCTACTCCATAGGCAAATACAACGTTGGTGAAGTAATAGAGGGCGCTTACGGTATTAACCAAAAGTCATTGAGCTTTAAGTTTGCTATGGTTTGGAGTGAGAAAAAAATCTAAGCAAGAAATATCAGCATTCAACGTACGTATACGCGTAAAATTGAGAATTGAAGTAGCCAGTATGGTGTGAGCATGCAGCTTATCGGTAACCATTTCTTTGATAATGTTAGAATTAACTAATTTGTCAAACTCTCTAAAGGAACTAAATTTTGCAAAGTATGAGTAAAGTGACTCGCGAAAATATTTTACAAACCATTCGGCTGGCACGAGTATATATTACATAAACAGAAATTATATATTCCACCGTGGTATTGTTTGAACATAACAGATATAAGAGCTTTTGTCTGCAAGGAAAATCTCCTGTTGCAGTCGCCATAAGTTTCCTACAAATAACTACGTACCAATCTACTGAAAACTTTAATGTTCTATGTTTAGACCTGGATGCTTTTCTAAATCACGTACGGGCCCGAAGCCAGACTATAGCTAACCCCGCCAGGATACGAGTATAATGCTCCTTCTTAAATTGTTGGTTTCTTTCCATCTCAAAAATGCTGATTATAACGACATAAGCTCCTTCCTTTGCTTGCCTGTTTTATGTCTAGCCTTGAAGAACGCATGTTCCCGCGCGTGCAGCTTCCTGTCGTCCTCATGTGGTGGCGCTACATTGATGATATCTTTCGTGTGGAGCAGTGATGAGGATAGCCTGCTCACCTTCATCAATCACATCAATTCCTTTCACAGCACCAATAAGTTCACCAGGCTCTGATCAGGGAGCTGCAACTAGTAGCAGCTCCCTGCTCTGAAAACTCTCACCAACACGTTAACTTCCTCGATGTGACTGTTAGCAAGGAACACGGTTCCTCTCTCCACTGACTTATACACCAATCCCACAGGCACACACCAGTATCTCCATTCTTCTAGTTGCCATCCCAGTGACCGGACAAATACCCCCAAACAAATACCCCCCCCGGACGATTACATTAACCCCCGGAGATGATTACCCACCGGACAATTACCCCCCGGACAAATACCACCCGGACAATTACCCCCCAGGACAACTACCACCCGGACAGATACCCCCGGACAATTACCCCCGATGACAAAAAAAAAACCCGGACAACTACCCACCCGGACAACTACCTTCTGGGACGAATACCCCCTAGACAATTACCCCCCGGATAAATACCCCGGACGAATATCCCTGGACATATGCGGTTAACTATAGGGAACGGATGCAGCGACGGATACGCAGGTCTGTTTTCGACTTTAGATTCCCGCGGGCCTCAACATATATCCTGTTCCCTCGAGCAACTGCGAGAGCATATTTACAACTTCCCCGCCACTGCAAGCATCTGGAATTGCGTACAGCTAGCACTTCGTCTTCGTCGCATATGCTCTAACAATTCCTCTTTCATTCGTCGTACAGATGCTTTGACGTGGAGATGGTGATAATGTTGATAAACTAAACATGGTCATAAACAAAATATGACTTCTAATAAAACAAAACTGATATTGTAATCTTATTTCTTTTTTTGCAAATTACTGCCAGTATTTTCAATTTGTTCGCTCACGCAGTATTTGGTGGGAGGTGGGCTTGATGGTATACAGTCCGCCATAAAGTCAAACATTTTAATTAACGTAATCAATAAAGCTCATGGCTCAAGTACTATAATTACAGTCAAAACAAAAGTCAGTGTTGCAATTAGTCAGTTTGCTACATTTTTGAGGAGATGAAAGTCCTCACGTGAAATGCGAAGTGAAATTGTTGATCATTGCTTTGTTGATGTGACGCCAGTTAGACGCTTCCATAGATTTTAACTGTAAGCCAGGGGGTTGCGATCAGGGGTTGCAGCGCTAGCTCCAGCTCAGTGCGCTGAATTATTCATATCTTGCACGGGGTTGACGTTTATTTATTTTGGATTTTTTACTCCACGTCACCTGAGGGTAGACTGTGGCTCCGCCTATTTTCTATAAGACCCCGCCTTTTCTCCAGCTGAGGGTAGCTTGAAATGTCGATCAAATCACATTGTCGACGTCCATTGACTTAGATATGAAAGTAACGCCTTAGTAATACATATTCATATCGATGATATACTGTTTGACCCGCAAAGCTCGAGTGCATGTGCAGTCTGCTGAAAAACAACATTCTTGTACATGCGGATTTAGTGTCAAGCTATTGTATTCTACGAACTGGTCTGGACTGTGAGAACTATTGCTTTTACGTAATAACAACTTTTGATATCACTCCTTTACCTGTAAATGCTACAAGGCAAACGTCGTTAATTCGGTGATTTGCCATCAGTGTAACGGTCTTTACCTTACCCTTAGGTAAGCCAGGATGTCGCTGTGAGTGAAACTGTACGTAGTTTACGATTAAATGAAATATACGTACAATAGGTTATACCATGAACTACCCTTGATCCTTTAGGACGGAGGATTACTGCTAGCAAACTAGTACTAGGCTTAGTAGTAGTACAGTAGTAGGCAAGTACTTATCACTAAGTTATGTTGAAATACTTTCAGTAGCCTAGACCTCAAATGTGGTTTATGCTAGCACCCCTCCAGTCCTAGACCCTAAATTAAATATAAAACTTCAAAAAAGGCTAGGCCTAGTTCAACTTCAACCTTATAAATCATTACCATTGGTTCTAGGCCCTAGGCTACTTCACTTGGCATGGGACGGCCTAACATTAAAGAAAGTATGTATGTATGTATATGTGATCTTCCCGCAAGCAGGAACTCGCGAAAGAAGCCATGGAGGCTTGTAGACTCGCAAGCTGACCGAAGCCAATCTCTCGGCACACATTCATTTAACGTCCATGTCGGGAAGTTGTTATTGAACAACACCCTTGCCAGACGACACACATTGCTGTTGGCGGGGAATCGAACCGGGGATCTCATGACTGGGAGACGCCGGCGTTAACCACTAGGCTATACACTCCGCCCTGAGTGGTTCTGTGTTCTGGCTGGGTTCTGGCTGGTGGTTCTGGTTCTGGCTGGGTTAGGATAGAAGTAGTGGATGTTTGTGGGCTATGGGTTAAGCCTAGACTATGGGTTATTATGTTGGTAATAAGTGCTGTATGATGGCTGCATATATGGCCAATGCCCACAGCTGGAGTTTTAAAAAGGTGTTTCACAAAGCTTCCCATTTATCACTCAACTTACTATTATTACATAGTTGTGACTCCATTATCCCACACAAAAAAAGTCCTGCAGGAATCCTATAGGATTCCTGTATATGGAACAGGATTCCTTCCAAACATACAAGAATCCTTCATATGCATGCAGGATTCCATGATGCATGTTCAGGAATCCTTCATAAGCATGCAGGATGTGGCCAAATCCTGGCATATATAAGTCCTGCACAAAATCCTGCAGGATTTTATGCAGGATTTTGTGAAGGACTTTTTTGTATGGGATTGACACTATGTAAGTGATGGAGCTGAGGTTTCTTACGGTTAGGCCTTATGTTGTTTATTGTCAGGATTGATAGGCCTGGGTGGAGGGAGGATTTTTCATTAACATGAGGTTTGTGTACATTTCATGGGCCAGATTAAGTCAAGTGTTGAAAAGTAAAAGAAGTTTTTTTCAATTCTGTATGGGGTCAGTTCTCAATGATCAACTCCAATAAGTCAAGTTCATATAATTATCACTAGTAGTAGTGATGATGTTGTAAACTATAGTACCTGTACTCTCCAACAGTATAGGCCATCAGCTGAAGCTCAAAATGTGGCTGTAAAATCAGTTTCGTTCCAGCAACACCGGGTCTAGACTTTTAATGCATTTTTGGGTAGCTTAATGCATCACAATCATTATATCAAAAGTTCTCCAAAAAATTTCCTGCAGTATTTTTGTAAGAAACCCTTGAAATTGGGTATGTTATGTAGACATTACGTGCTACGATGCTATGTATTAGGAACACATGTGCTAACGTTAGATTTGGTACAGTGGTGCATACCACTCTTTTCTTATATGTTAAATTACGACTGATATATTTTTTTTTGTATAATAGTTGGGTCAGGGTTACAAGAATGGTGGAAGAGGATTCTGGTCTAAGGGTCAGTGAGGGTTGTTTTCAGGCATTACAAGTTGTGCCCCCCCCCCCCTCCATTTTCGCCAAAATGGTAAAAAATCACATTTTCAACTTTGAAATATGAAATACAATTTTTGCACATTATAACTTAAGGGTTTTAATTATAAAAATGTACCACTTTTAATAAACTCAGATATAATGTTTTGTAATAAATCAAATATTTTGAGATATTCCCCCTATGTTATAAATGCATTTCGTCTGTGCATGTATGCGTAAATATACACATATAATGAAAAGTTCCTCTCCATAATTGTTACACTCCCCATCCAAACTGTTTTACAAATGCAACCCCCTCCCCCTCTACTTTACATGTAGCTAAATCCCTAGTTACAATGAGATGTACCAATGCCCCAAGACCAGTGAGCTATTTCTTTTGTATAAATCAATATATAAGTTGGCACACTAAGACGTCATGGCATATCATAGATGTGAAATAAAGTTATAGTCCATATATATCCGTTACCTTAGTACTCTTTCTACAGTCTTCTGCAAAACTAGGTACTTTCTCCTTGTTACTGAAACGACATGTTTATAATTCGTATTCCTGCAAAAAGAGTTTCCAAGGGAGTTAACGTATAAAAGAAAAGATCGACAAGGTTTCGAATGGTATTTTGAATAATAATAGTTCTATATTCTACAAATAATATGAATAATAAAGGTGAATGGTACAAATAAGTGAATAACGAAGACAGTTAACTTAAGCCCCAGATAGAAAGAAATAATGTATCTATTAAGACTGGGTCGATACACTCAATGGTGTAGTAGAGCTGGGCCTTTGCGATGATTCAAGATACAGGTTCTTCATCAAAAGGCGCGGAGCGGAATTAATAAGTGATTAAAAGTTCATCCAAGGACAGTTGTACTAGTCTTAACAGTATCCACTTCAATTCACTGCTTGGTAGTCAGATATGGTATGGAAAAGGGAAAGTCTATTCTGTAGTAGAGGTGAAGATAATTAGATGAAATAAAAGTCACTAAAGACTTGAATATCCTTCAGTCAAAACTTGAACAGATGCACAGAACATATTAACAATATGAATAAAACAGGTAACGAAATGTTACGGCAAACAATAAAGAACCGTGATATTGGAACAGGGTCAGGGGATATGTGAATATGCAAGAGGTAAAGCATGCCCATAACACCCTCCTCCCCCCTCCCCTCCCCTCTCAAAAAAAAGTGTGATTTGAAGAAAATGTGGATATTTATCAAAGGTGTCTGGTAGGTAGGGTAATCTACGTAAAACTACTAATAGCTAAAATGAATATATGAATAAGATCATGTTTTCTGGTTCCTTTAAACTCTGGGGAACAAAATAATGACAACATGACTTTGAAAAAGTTAACCCTCTTCACAAACTTCAAACTTGATTAAAATTTCAGACTAAGATATCAAGATTTAACACCATCACAGTTCATCCTCCAAATCATCTTCCCCTGCATCAACAATCTCAACATCTTCTTGGAAGTTGCTGCAATTTCTATATTTACATAGGTCTGTACACGGTAGTTGTGCATTCATTCAGGAACATCTTCCTTTAAGACATTTGCCGACTCTACAGCTACTGCTGACACACTGAAGCAAAACATCTGGGTCAGGTGGCTTCGTCATCCAAGTGATTATAAGGTCATCATTTTCAAGTTTCCATCCATGTCCCTCTGGTGAGAGTGCATCAATCCTTTGCTGCAATGCCCTACTGTGAATAGCAGCCTGGTTGGTGCAGCGCTTAACATGCTGGATCAGAGCATCTTTTGTTGGTGGTAAACTCTGCTCTGAGGAGGAGATGAACAGAACACCTTGTACCATGAAATTGGATATTTTTGAGTCTCACATTTTATGATGGGGTACCAATATAATTACAATTCAGCTAAAAATATGTTGCAAATTACTTTAATAATTTCAATGGAAAGATTAACCTGATATTGCATCTCAAAGCGTTTAGAGAATTTTTTAATTTTCCTTGGGGAGGACCCCCATATTCCAAAAGTCCTAGATCCACCCCTGAACACTCAATGAACCACACATTGAAGAGAGTACTTTACCTTTCAAGATCTGTATGTCTTCCTTGTCAAGAATTGTATCTAGTTTCTTCAACATAGAGAGTGGTACCTCACTTCAATGGCAACACGGTCTTTTCCTCTAATATTCATAAAATCTGGGCTCATCTTTTTTCCGCTCTGCTGCTTGTCGAAGCAATACCTTAATAAAATGAAATAAAAAAAGCAAATTGTTTTGCATTTTCTGTTGATCAAAATGTAAGTTTGAACAAATAAGAACTAAGACAATTTTATTTATATAACATGTGATCTGCTCATCTTCTATGGACAAACAAAGACACATTCAAATTTTGCAAACCAGTGTCATGCAAAAAAAAATTAAAAAAGGCTTTTTTTGACAGTACAGTACATTATCTCTTAATGTTATGGTTTAAATTATACAATGGTAGATTATATCTGTTACTAATAATAAAGGAGACAGATACTTGTTCATTTTGGTAAAGCTAGACAGGCTGACCATAAGACCTTGCAAACCTAACCTTATTGCACCTTTGTTACACTTATTTTTCTAACTAATATAATATCTCTATCATTCAAATAAAGGGCCACAGTAAGAAAACTATGACGCCTGTATTTAACACTTAGGCTAGTGCCCAGATGGAGAATTTGAAACAAATTTCCGTTCCTACCACCATATAACAAAACAAATCAGATGACCATGCCACTAATTATATTATGTTCAGGTCCAACACTGTGCCCTTTGACTTGGATTATATCCCTTAAGAGCTACTGACCTTGCATTATGCAACTTCTCTTAACACTTCAACTGTGCCACAGAAGTACAAGTAGAGTCGTGTAGTATGCTTAGGCTTACCGCCATCGAAAGTCTCTGCCTGCTGCAGCTTGTCCCGTTTGCAACGCCTAGTAATGTATTGTTTCTTTTCCCACATATAATAAATTGAACAGGCAATACACCAGAGCTTCTGCTTGGTTTCCTCGATCTTTTCCGTCAATTCTTCGTTTAAAATCATATGGGGTCTCCTCTGGAACTGTCCGTTTTCTTGCAGCAATGTGCTTGCTATCAATGAACCGCCTGTAACACTTATCGTGGAACCCCATCATACTATGCTGTTGAACACACGCTTGATCGTAGTAGGCCATGGAGTAATCAGTAGTACGGCGATATCACTGTCTCCGCCGCTGAGATTAAGCCAATCTTTAGCGCAGGAAGTAACTTAAGTCCATCGTTTATTCGTCAGTGCCTTGAATGCTTCAAATTTTACAGATTCAATGTGCACTGAGCACTGTAGATTTCCGTGTGTCGGAGACTGCCTAGCGCCCGTGGGAGCCGCCATGTTTGTTGTTTTCTACAAAGATTGCACACAGAACTCATGGCTCATTGGACAATTCATATCACATGGTACAGATATCTCACTGGCGCACAACTTTTGAACGTAAAACGGCAAGTTTCTTAACATACGCAATAAAAATATAGTTCGATCTTTCGAGCGGAATTGCAAAAAAACTGCAGGAAAGTACATGGAGAACTTTTGGATCATTAATCTTAATTAATTTATGTATTCAATGCTGTAGAGAAATTTTAGACCCGCAGTTGCTGGAACGAAACAAGCGAATTTCGACCTTCAGCTGATGGCCTAGTAGGGATGATCATATGGTTTGCTGTTTGTACTGTAGCAATCAGTGCTGCTATGACTGATGTGGTTAAAACCAGTGACTTTAATTATCTAGATATCAATTGTACTGAAGGCTTCAGTTGTAGTGCATGGGCACACTATACAGCACACACTGTTTTTGAATTTTGAATCATCAGCACAAGTTTGAGTCACAGACAGAGCCGTTAACACTATTTGACTGACTATGTGTTTTCCTTATATGGTAATTGATAACCCTCTTATGATTTTGACGTTGTGTAAAAGATTTGCATGCACATTTGCTGATGTATACCCAATAGCTTTATTTGTTTAAAACCTTATGACTGTCAAAGAGTCCAATCAGGAGAACTGAACATGCTCAGTTTTCTACAACTTGGCCGCAGTGAATTTAAACTGCCAGTCTTAGCCATTTTTCATGCACTTACTATGCTTTTGACTGCTGTGACAGTCCAGTTCAGTTGCTTAACGGTAATTAGACAATCTAGTGATACAACATCTTCGCTATTTCAGAAGTTCATAATGTTCTTACTTTTGTATACATGTGAATCAGTACACTTTATTTTTGGGTGCCAGCTTTTGCATACAGATTTGGAGATCACAATGAAGGGATACCAGTTGTTGGAAACCTGTGAGACTGAGAGGTTGCAGTTTGTTCAGAGGTATGTTCAAGGAATCTTTTACTATCTGACATCTGATAATATTTAGTGTTTCTTATAATAATTAATGTTTATGAACTGGGACTGACACAAAACAAGATGACCATTCAGTTGCTAGGTGTGGCTATATTGTAGTAATCAAAAGGTTTTTAAAGTTTATCTGTAATTGCCAGCTGATATTCATTTTCCCAAGTGACTGTACATAGCTGCTTCTCCTGTGAGATTAAGACTAAGAAATGGATAGGTCTTGTCCCTTAGTTCCTGTTAATGTTACGTAAAGCCAACCATATTTATTTTGATGAGTAGGCAAGTGTAAATTACATGTACAGTAGGTTGCAGTGGATTGGAGGAAGATGTCGTATATCATGATATGGAAAAAAAAAAAAACCTCATAAAGCTTTGATAGTCACACATCATCGGAGACCACTCAATCTAATTAGAGTAGTAGTGATCTGCATGATTGCAACTAAATAGTCAATGCTTAAATACCAACATTTTAAATGAAAATACTAGGGGCCAATTAAACACTCAATGTATCAGCAGATATATATGTGTGTCATCAATTTCTTTTTTTTTGGTTGAATATTTGTGGACTAAACGAGGAAATATCAATGAATTCAGTTCAGTCGTCTTTACTTTCTACTTGAGAAACTGTCCAGGTCAATAGCCTAATTTGAACTTACAATCTCCTTTTGAGAAAGTTCACTTATTACACTAAGTACAGTACTTGCTGTATATATATATTTCCTCAGGACTGTTGGTTTTGTTTCTCTGCATCTGTTTGCAACTACGGTATGATTTCCTTCAGCTTTACGTATTAGTGACCCTAATTGTCCCACTGTATTTCAGAATGGCATACGACGTTTCCAAGTGTCATGTAACTCATGTTTGTGGATCCATCAGCAGCAGTGTTGTATTGGCAATATGGATGCCACCATCTCCATCCTCCACCAGTCTACCAAGGTACTGTACAGTGCTATAGTTGCAAGCTACAGTATTCAATTGGTATAGCCACATTTTACATGTGTTACTTTTCTTATTGACTGTTGTGTTGTTCTTAGTTTTTTAACTGCGGCACTATTCTGTGCTTTTTTTCCAGTTCTTTTTTCTTCTGACATGGCAGAAAGATTCTCAACCTGGTCAAATGCTGTTTACACCAGCAATAAGATACCTCCACAATATGTAAATTACCTTTCAGCTTGCATCACCCATTTACATCGATCGATATTTGATGCCACTTTCTTGGTGCTGATGTACTCCTTTCAATTGCCAATAAGTCCAATTATGCATTTGAATATAAAAACACACTAGAATTTAGAAACCAAATCAACTCTCTCAGTGCAGGCTGAAAGATGGTCGACAGTTACACTGTCCCAATAAATACATGTTTCCTTTCCCCAAATAAATAGCAAATTCAGAAATTGGATGGAAAGCACGAACAAGCATTACTTTTGTTTACAAACAGAATGCATCAGAGGGATTTTGGTCTTTGTTCATGCCTGTAGGGAATTGTCATTCAGAACTAGCAACACAACTTGATCTGAACATAAACAGAGATACAGACCACGAATGTTGTATTCTTAGTTTTAACGAGCTTTCAAACATTGCCAAGAGGCCAATTATTTGAAAATCAGGTACTTCAGTGTCAACATGTCAGTGATTAATTATATATTATCCATAGTGCATCCTCATTGTGTTGGCTCCTAACGGCTGTTCACCATATATCATGCTACAGTATAGGAAGCCTTCGTGTAAGTTAGATGATAGTGCAGTACCTGTTACAAGATATTAATAAAAAACTTGTACGACTTCCATATCTTCCATATAATCCTGCTAGGCCAACTTACTTTAAGACATTCTCCTACACAGGCTCTCTAGTGGATAAGCAGTTTGCTAACAGTTTTATTTTATTTTGACTTCCATATCATGTCAGTTTGAAAGAAAACTGCGACAGGTGTTATTGAGCCTGTTGTAAACATTTGATATTGGTTAATTACACATTATTCACTAACTTGTTCCTTTTCATGTTGACTCAGTGATGCATTAAAATCTGTTCTGGTGATGTAGAAGTAATCTCTACAAGTGGTTCAATTCCATTGGCAGATCATGAGTATTTCACTGTATGCTTCATATTCATAAACAGGGCAAGCAAAGATGTTATAACCTGAATGAATCGAAAAGTTGGAAATTGCTTTTGCCTCAGAAAATTTGATATAAGTGACATAAAGTCAACTTGTTTTGCTCCTTTATTCATCCCCTAGACAATTTGTTCACACAGGCTTAATTTCATCCTCAAGAATTCCCACTTAGTGTAGACGAGTACCATATAGTTCTACTACTTGAAAAGGAGATACTACCAAATTTGTTTTCTTGAAATTTTGGACATATATTGTTTTTCATTTTTTTGGTCACATTTCACTGTTTTTCACTGAATTACTAAGATCAGTTTTATTGTACAACCTTTACTTTAAACTATAAATGCCATATTCATTGAAGAGGATACTCATGCCACATCATCAAACCACAATGCATTTTTACATTCTGGTTAGTTTGAATGGAGTTCAAACATACTTTTTCACATTGCATTGTGGTAACATCTCAATTTCACACATACTGTACTTATAATAAGCTCTGTTTGGTTTGAAGTTTTGTTTAAAAGCCAGCACTCCCATAAACAGAGATAAAATGGTGCAACATAGCTACTGTGATAATGTGGACGGTAAACCTTTCTTACACAGTCCCTGGTAGTTTGCCTTATTGGCACCCTTTACGTGGTTTCCTATCTTGCAGTCAACTGTCCTTTTCATATTTCTACTGGCAGGAGGTTGCTCCCAATCAGCATCACATGCTAACATGCAGTCCTTGTTTCGACACTGTCCTTCATGCTGCATTTGTATCTTCTACTGCACAACAGGAGGGGGTATTGTGGTCAAGTGGTTAAGGCAGTGGACTGGTGCTCTAATGATTACAGGTTGAAGCCCTGACCAGATCATTGTGTTGTGTCCTTGGGCAAGGCACTTTATCTCCATTGCCTCTCTTCACCCAGGTGTAAAATGGGGACTTGCAGGTAACTTGTTAATATAGAACTTTGTGTGTGGCTGCATCCTATGGGAAGTCCCCCGGGGGACACGTGGTTGTGGTGCCCCAGGAGAGATTGATTGAATTGCTCACACTTTGAGGTGTAGGCATGGCAAGTTACCAATGACCAAGGCTAATAGCACCTTTGAAAAATTTCTGTTGACTTTGGCGCCATATAAATGTCCTCTGATTGATTGATTGATTGAAAGAGCTAACAAAATACTACGTCAAATCACATTACTTTAATTTAATCTTGTTGTGGTCGGTCATTATATGCATTAAAACTGTTGCATATTACTTTAAGGAGTCAAGGTATCTTGTCGCAAAATGAAGGAACCTATTGCTCAGTGATTTAGCTGTTATTACATATTTAAATCGTGTTATAGTAACATTTCCAGAAATTTTTGGGAAAGGGGGTGGGGGAGGGGGAACAACTACCGAAGGCACTTTCCCAAATGTACAACTTTCTGGTGCAATACTTAACTTTGGGTGGGTGAAGCTGTCACACCTGACTCGGAATGAAAATTTTCTTTCAAAGTCAAATAAGAATACTTTAATACGAAAAAACGTTACAAGCAGTGACATGAGTTTAGTGCATGTATTCATTCTACTTGGTATAGTATCTGCAACTTTTAAATAATCAATATCGTCTCGGACTTTTGATTGTGAAATTTCAGCCATTATTTCTTGGATCGTGGGAACCCTGATGAATTAATACAGTGTACGTTACTGACTGTTAATTTGATAATGATTAAGTCTCTGATTAAATTTATACATCATCACTGTTTTCTTTCTTTGTTTGTCGTTTTAAAAAGGTTTTAAATTTGGTCAAAAGAACTCTACAATACGACAATAGTTGTTTTAGTGTCATACGTTATCGCTATTTTTTTTTGTAAAGAAGTATTAAATTTGGTCAAAAATCAATCGCGTTACTGAGCTACCCTGAGGTGCCAGCTGAGTTTTAACCCCAAGAAACACCCTAATTGTCCATTAATGCGGCTGAAAATAATATATAGAATACATAACACAGCTTAAAATAAATAATTGGTCTATTTTAGTCATACGTTACGTAAGAAAAATTCTTAACTTCGGTCGAAATCAAATTTTTTAAATTCCACACTCAATCGCGATACTGAGCTACCTTGAGGTGGAGCCGAGTTTTCACCTCGAAAAACATCCTAATTGAACATAAATCTGTCTGAAAGGAATACAAAGGGTTTTCAGCGGACTCTGGAATAAATACATTGTCCTTTTTGTAGAGTCATAACCTTTTTGCAGAAAGAAACATCAATTAAGAATTTCATTATATTAAAGTCCAAACGAAGCTTCCGTATTGCTTTTTATCCGCTGGGTGGAGCTTATTTTGGTGGGTGCAACTGATTTACATGTCATTATCTACCGTACCCGCCCTGACGTGGAGAAGTTCAAAGCTGCAACCCAACCCCTGAAAATAAACATTAACAATCTAGTTAATAGGTAAGCATAATAATGTAACCGAGGAATTTGATGAGGGTACCCAACTAATGAACAAAACATTGTTAACTATATCTGCGGTAAGTATGATAACATGATATTGCAAGATTACTTTGTTTGACTAAGTTAAGCACAGTGATTAATTGACTAAAGGTCAAGTATGTTCTGCAAGTTCATGTGCAAAGCCTAAAGCTAGGCTCGTTGTGGTACATAGCTACATAGAATATAGTCAATACTGTAGGATTCGCATATGTTATTATAATGTTACGTTGGGGTGTTACATTCTACATAACAAATTTAGGGTAGTCCTACGTGGCGTTGTGGGGGTGAAGTACTATATACCCACTGAGGAAATTAAACCAAGATTGCGATAGAAACCGGCATTGTGTTCAATTCATTTGCATCATCAGTTCATGTAACTTCCTAAAATGTTGACAAAATTCTGGCAAGTTCAGTAATGTATTGTAGTGTTAATGTAAATAGGTAGCCTAATGTGTGGGCATACTTTGCTGTATAGAAAATGTAGTAGCATGGTGGGCTCATAATTGAAGCACTCAGGCCTTGGATTTGATCAACAATGTCTATCAACAACTGATGTGTTTTTGATGTGTGGTTCCTCAGAAATGGAATGATCCCAAAATATTTATTGTTCTGTGCATAAGAAACGTACAATTGAGCAGAACTTGACCACAAATGTCTGCCCTGTCAAGTTCTTTGATACCCTAAATTGACACATTTGTCGTTAAGCTAACTGTAACTTTTGTGTAAGTATACATCAATTGACTCTGAATGCTGTTTGCTATGCTCTCAGCCCCTAAGCTCAGACAGGTCAGGTCCCAGAGAGTAGTGGTATCATGCTGAGGTAATTTGGGTTACTTTTAGGGAGTAAGATTCCAAATCCCCAAAATAGGTGCAAATCTGGGGGGAGGGTGTTAAAAACTTTAAAAAAAAAATTTAATCAGCACATAGCTGAAATGGATTTAAACTCATGAAATATGTAACTCTGCTTCCCTGCTAAAAGGTTAGGTTGTCTGCTGTATCGTTGCTAGTAATATTTGAAGGTGCATCAATTACGAAGGTGCGTCAATTATGAAGCCTTTACTATATGTATGACACAGGTTACTGGCATGAAGGAAAATGCATTTGAAATTCATATGGTGTGCTTCTAAAATGTTGTAAATGACTGCCCTATGTTAACATAGAAATATTACAAGAAAAGAAGAAGTAGTGAGAAGGAGAATGAGAAAATATTTCTCTATGCTTTACATTAATTGTAACAAAACATGCAGAGCTACAGGTAGGATATGCGTGTATGTGTGTGACACTTTAGATTGTATACACAATAACTCAACAAAGGAATGGTTGATCAATGCCATACTTGGTGGGTGGGTGGTCCATAATGAGTTGATAAATCTGATTGATTTTGGTGCGCATATCATGAATATTAATGAGGTCATCGGGTCTGATGTCAAAATCTTCAAATTGCAATAAGTTGGCAACCGTAAGTTGGAGTTTCTTCAAACTTGGTATGGTGATATTGGCAGACCACCTATACATGCTGATGTGTCTTGCAAGTGATATCATGTATATTTATGAGGAGGCGGGGCTGAGCATTATTTTTGTAACAGAAGTTTGTATGCACAATATATAACTAGACAAGGGAATGATTGATCAATAACATACTTGGTGGGTGGGTGGTCCATAATAATTAGATAACCCCTATTGATTTTGGTATTTATATAATGAATATTAATGAGGTCATACGGTCAAATGTCAAAATCTTCAAATTGGAGTACTAGACAATCATAAGTCACAGTTTCATTAACGTTAGTGTGTTATTGGTAGGTAGTCTACACATGGAGATGTGTGTTGCAATTGTGTATTCATGTGTATTTATGAGGAGGTTTGCCTTTCCATTAGTTAAGTTACAAGTTTGTATGATTAATAACTTCAGAAGGCAATTATTGTGATCATTAATTAGTGAGAAGGTGAACCTAATTGTTTTGGGTGCTCATGTCATGACTAATGATGAGTTTACAGCTTACAGCTCTTACATGGTTAACTCACGTTGGTAAAATATTGGCATCAAACCCCTTTCTCGTGCTCATTCGCAGCATGAAATAGCAACTTCAGAGCTGCACAAGTTGCAAAGATATTAATTACAGGAAAGCATTGTAATCATTATTGTGTATTGTGTGGACTAGACATAATAACCTCTAAAAGAATCAAGTATCCTTAGAAAGCAACAATTGAGGAGCAATTGATCACTAAAAACAGTACATATTTTAGCAAAAAAATATCAAAATTGAATTTTTGGCATTTGTAATTGCACAAGAGTGACAAGACAATGCTTTTATAAGCAATTTTTGTTCATCCTTCATTCTATGAGATAGAATCTATAGGCCGCTGTAATAGAAAGGTAGTAGGATGTTTAATTGCTGAGAAATCAAACTTCAAAAATGTCATGGTGGCGACAAATTCCGGAATTTCAAAGTGTGATATTAAAATCGGACAATTTTGAAGCAATGCAACTGAAATTTTTGCAATATGCTTATTTCCTGATGTTCCAAGCATTTAAAAAATTAGTAATTTTCAAAAGAGGTGGAACTACAACATAGGCCTACTCCAATGTTAAGTGATTTGATATGGAATATAACCCATGTGATAGGAAGACCTCATAAAGCTTGTAACATAGATGGTGCCTTCCAAACCTGTAGTTCGTGTAGATTGCTGACAAGAACCCAGCATAATATAACCGAAATAATATATATATTAGCTCTCCAAACAATCTTCATTAGAGGTCAATAGGGGTCAAAGTCTGATACGCGATATCATTTCAAAAGCATACTGTAGCTTCAAGCTACTTTGTACTTGGTATATGTACAGTAGATCAACCTTCGTGGGTTCAAGAATATTACATTTTTGTGAAGGTCAATGGTCATTTGAGGTCAATAGATGTCAAAGTGTAAAGTCCTTGTGCATTTACATGATTAACTCAAAAATTATAGCCAGCGTGGCCTTCATACTTAAATTGTAGGTCCACGTGGGTGAAACCTTTTCTGGTAACAATAGTCAAACCTAGAAAATATTATTTGTTTGCACCTACTAAACTTTTTCATATAGAGTGTGGTAATTAAGGAGACATGATATGATTTTGAAAATTTGCTCTAGCTGGCACTTAGCAAGTTTACAAAGAATCGGAGATCACGTTTTTACCTCAAATCAAATTTTGTACTTAATTTGTTTGTAATTTATTTAAAATTTCCTTTTTATGTATGTGTGTTTGTTGACAGATTGATCACACAAGCAACTCTCATGATGTCTTTGCCACATATTCAGAGGGGAATCCGGGAGAAGAAGGTCAGTTTGGTTCGATTTGAGCTAAGTGATTACTACGGCATTTCACATTGCAAAGCCATTCCTGCTCGGCATTTCGAAGAGAAGGTCGAAAACGGTTTACCTTTCTACTTTGGGCATCTCGGCTTTGACCCGCAAGCAGCGATTGTTCCCGGCACTGGATATTCAGAAGAAACAAGTTTTGGCGATGCCATCTTTCACTCAGATTTGACTACGTTCCGAAAGGTTCCGTGGGCGAAGAACACAGCTCGTGTTTTGACGGTGCCAAAATGTGATGGTAAGTTAGTTGCAGGATATCCACGCACGATACTCCAACGGCTGCTCGGCGAGCTGAGAGGAATAGGGTACTCGTTACTCTCGTGCCACGAACATGAATTCTTTGTGTTTGATGCCAAAACCAAGAAACCTGTCATCGACGGACGCCAGATTCGCTCCACGATCAGATTAGCAAAGAACGAGGATTTCGTTCTGCAGATTGCAGATCAGCTGCCAGAGATGGGTGTCGACGTAGAATCTATCGAAACAGAGTACGCACCGGGCGAGTATGAAATAACATACAAACCAGCATTCGGCGTGGCAGCTGCCGACAATGCCTTCACTTACAAGAATGGTATCAAGGAAATTGCACAGAAGCATAGTCTGCTAGCCACATTCATGACCAAACCATTCCCTGATCAAGTTGCGGCATCGGCCCACTTAAATCATTCCTTGTGGGACGTCGACTGTGAGAAGAGTCTCATGCACGACGCTGAGGAACCGCACGGGTTGTCCAAAGCCGCTCGCCACTGGATGGCAGGCATTCTGTATCATGCACCAGCAATAACTGTTCTAATGTCCCAAACAGTCAATTGCCTGAAGCGTTTGGAAGCTCACATTTTTGCCCCAGGAAATGCCACCTGGGCCATTGATAACAGGACGACAGCATTGAGAGTAAAACTAAATGGTGAGAAGGGTGTTTACATAGAGAATCGTATGGGTTCTGCAGCTGGTTGCCCTTACATCAGTTTAGCTGCCACGGTCGCGGCAGGGATGGACGGACTCAAGAATCAATACGAACTCCCTCCACCGGTCGATGGCATTGCTTACGATGATTTGACCGAATTACCTCCAAAGACGATGCCACTGCCAGTTGATATGGAGAGCGCCCTCGAGAAATTAGTGAATGATGAGGTTATTCGGGAGGCATTTGGGGCAGACTTTATCAAGTGCTTTACTGCACTTAAAATGTATGAAGTCAAACTGGAGGCAGAGGCTAAAGCGAACGGTGTAGATGCCTCGGAGTGGGCATTTGGTTACTATTCTGAGTATATGTAGAAAATATTATAGTCCTGCAGGTTAAATTTCGAATGTCCATGATTAGAAACCTTCCCAATATCTTGACAGAATAAACATAATTTATTATTATTAGGCATTGCATATAGTCATATGTATCTGCAGACAGTACTATAGGCTTTAGATTTGTTATAATTTGGTTTGTTTTTTATAGCTTATGATTGCTTCATAAGAAGAACTGTTATTTTGTGTATTCTTATTCTTGCCTGTTAATCCCACATGGCACTTTTCTGCTTGGTGATATTTATGTGGTAAAACTGAAATGTTGACTGAAATATTTGTTTGCTTATAATCGCATGTAAAACCTTCTGGTTTTCTTCTCTTCTTTTTTGTTTTTTTCCTCAAATTCTGCTTTAGATTTATCAGCAAAACAAATTGTGTATATTGCCTCCAGTTTTGTGAGAGAAAAAAACAAAGCTCAAATGTGCACCTTTCCATACATTCACTGTGACCTAGTTTGGTATATATACTCAGTACCATTTTCCCCAATTATCCTTTGGTCATTTATTGAAAATATGGATATGTTCATGTATGGAATGCTCATCCATTTTCGAGGAGTTTGGAGGTAACTTTGTGATCTCCCCCTCGAAGTGTGGTCCCTCACACCTATTTCGCTACCGCTGTGTTTTTTTTTGGTGGGTTTTGGTGGGTTTTGGTTTGTTTGTTTGGTGGGTTTTTGGGGTTTTTTTTCTACTTCAACAATGGTTTGAGAAGAGAGGCAAACTTTTCTTACAGATATAAATCTGCAAATCTATTTCAGATTTGTGAATGTATTCTATCGAGTCATGTATTTTAATGCAATATTCGTTTACTTTTTAAACCAAATGAAATATGTGCTATGGTGTATACTGACCTTTCTGTTGAAATTCAATCAACTTTTGTAGAAAGTTCAACAAGGTAAAACTCCAGCAGTATACTTTACATGGTCCACACCACTTTTCAATATAATTGCATATAGAAATTTTGTCATCAGTTAGGCATGAATTTTCTCATTACTATATCATTTACGTTTGAACCACACACACGCAAAAAAGAAAAAAAAAACAATACAGGGTAAGATGTACGTCTCAAATTCAACCATTTAATTACGATCTTGATTAAGATAAATCATTAAAGTAAAGAATTATGGAAAGCTTTGTATACTCTCGTTTATACAGATTGACAATATATTACGATTGAATGTGAATCCATGATTGGAAACGATGCTCATTTATCGCCCCAAGTATGTTAACCCAAAAGACTTTACCAGCTCGTAAGTCTCAATTCCGGAGGGTTCAATTTCATCTTCTGGCAAGAGGAAACCTGGGGGATCACCGGTTGGCCTCAGTTCTACCACATACGAATATTGAGCGCCAAGAACTGCATATCCCCAGTCTTCACTGCATCCGGAGGCTGCGTCTATACAGGCGAAAATATTAAGGGAAAAAAAAGGGTTTGATATGATTATCAATAGTGAATATTACCGGTAGACATGGGCGGCGATCCTGGGGGGGATGGGGGGGATATATCCCCCCCATGAAAATGGGTGGAGGGGATGTAATACACCATATCCCCCCCACCAAATGCCAGGAATAAGAATATTTTCATGCCTTCATTTATGCATCATCGTGAATGTACGGCTCTTTTTAGCTTCATTTCTCGCCTATACCATAAACGCAGTGCGATCTTTTCAAATAAACCGTCTTTATAAAGCAAGAATAGTTGACTGTAGGCTTCATTGGCCCTATAACAACAAAATGTATTATTGCGCCCACGGTATTGATATAGTACATATATGCACCCTCATAGTATTCATATAGGCCCTATAGTAGGCCTACACACGTACATGTACCCTCGAACAGCTGAGAATCTCATGTTACCAGGGTAATGCTTAATTAGGGGCGTCGGAGCGGTTCGCCGGACCAATATTCACGGCGCAAAAAAAAAAGGAGAAAAAAGTAGCACTAAGAAGAAAAAAAGGCAAAAAATAAAGAACCAAAATGAAAACATACTTCAAAATGTGTTTCAGAAGATTAATCGGGTACAAAAACAGACAAGGGAGAATGCACAGAAGAAAAGCTCCGGAAGTGCCATTTCCTGCAATCTGGGAGGCATTTTTTCAAAATTTTCTCCATTACGCTACGCGCCAACCAATGGTGGCGCGTAGCGTAGTTTGACCTTCCAAACGTCCCCCACCCCCCCCCCCCCCGATAATTATGGTAGATGGCCACACTCTGATCTTCCGTACCAATCCCAAATAGCTTCCGACGCCCCTGTTAATACACGTACGTTTCACCTGGATGCCCTAGCAATCGGTACCTAGGAATGTAACTATGTGTAATTATGTATAGGCCTATAATAGCCTGCATGAGGCCATTTTCTTCATCGAATAATATAAAGAGCTCTCGAACATTCTAACGTAGCGCCTGAAACAAGATTGACAGGGGCAATTTTCCCAAAATAACACCCGAAATTTAAAAAAAAGTATTTTGGATCCTGATTATGAGATATTTCGGACATGAAATCCCTATTTTAAAGTTGGGTATATGCCGCTTGGAAACCTCGGCAAGTGCCGTTTCCGGCCATCTAGAGGGTTTGTAAATCCCAAAATTTTCTTGTACGCTTCGCGCCAACTCATGGTGGCGCTACGCTTAGATAGTCAACAAGGTCATATCCCCCCCACTCGGAAGTACGGATCGCCGCCCATGCCGGTAGAGGGGGGTTGGGGGAGGGGTCTTCCACAGTATCTTTCCCACTTTTCCGGATTAGCCTGCAGTATGTGTAACTTTAATACGAGTCTAATAAATCAAGATATAGACTTGAATGCAGCAGTCGATCAACTAACAAGGGAATCATCTCATACATAGCAACAGGTCATCATCGATATGCTATTGGCTCATCACGTCAGGGAGTTGTTCCATAACGACTCCCTGGTCACGTATACGGTGAAAATTTAAGAACGGTAAATGTTTTATTCCTTCAGAATTTTTACCGTACCAGGTGGGGGGGGGGGTTCCAGAGGTAGTTGTCGTTGCACCTTTGCACCGTACGTTTAATTTCGAAACCGGCAAAGAAGAGTTAGACAATTATACAGACCAATAAATCATCACTACCCGCAGCCAATCGAATAATGATAATATTCAATAGTAGCCAATACCAGGGACGTAGCAATGGGAGCGACCCCCCCCCCCCTCCTTCCCCACTTTGAGTACCCCGAAATATAATATTCACTAAAAGCAGGAAATATTTTTTCATGTTGAAGGAACCTAAGCGACCCTTCTCAATCTTTCCCCTGAAAGTTCGTCTGCATAATTAATACAATACTCTGACTATTGTTTATTTCCTGCAACGTGGGAGGCCTTTTTGGCCAACATTTTCTTTTTACATCATGGCGCTCCGTTAAGTGTAATAATGCTCCCCACATGAGAAGTGCCCCTCGAGTTAAAAATTCTGCCCCCCCCCCCCATCAAAATTCCTTGCTACGTTTCTAGTCAATACTAGGGGGTTAGGATTATGATTTAGGAGCCTTTTCGTACCAACGTAAGTATATGCGTTTCCTATACAGAAAAGGAAGGCGGTTGTACTTTTCATACATTATTAATATACATGCGAAACCTTTGATCCTTATAACTTACAGAGAGTTCTGGCTGATGGTCCTACGGTGTACTCAGTATTATATACCGCCTTTAATGCAGTCGCGGCCTTTGTACCTGCGTCTACCTGTGAATAGTTCAGAAATAAGGAAGTTCTTAATTATGTGAATAATATATATATGGTTCACCCCAACGTTGCTAGCCTGCGTTGAATTAGTCAACAACAGATAAAACTTCATTAAGAACCTTATACTGCATGTGAGACAGAGTTAACCATTCATGCATTGATATGTTTTATCATTTGCTATAGGAGTACAAAGTAGACCTATATAGGCCTACGTAAAGTGACAGGAAGTAACCTAAACACAACTCTTGGGGGCTTAAGAAATTGAAATACCCCCAACCGGAAGGATAATGAAAATGAAGCGAAAGAAACTCCTCACAGGTAACAAGTATAAGTAACACATAAACAACCTCTTACTCCCCCCCCCCCCCCACCCCATACGCATGCACGTAGGCCTATATATGGTATAATTAGTAGAAGAATGTAGTCATATTTTTATTTTGGGTCTCCTACGTATAGAAAAAGTTTGACAGCAACGTGCCAATAAATGACTCACAGTCAGAATTATTAACTTTATTATGAAGATTGCTTATTGTATTTTATGGTAGTTGAGAGAGAAGTCTCATAATCTGGGGGCGCTCTTTTTGTTTGTAATAAAATTAAGACGTAGTACTAACCATAACGTCGGAATCAGCAGGGAGTGAAGCTACTTTGGAATAAGACCAGGGAGACAGGACCAACTGAGAATATGCATGAAAGTCGATGAAACCGACCCATTCTCTTTGTTCATCCACTAAAAAGTTGGTAATTGCCTGGATTTCTAACTCAGAGCCTGATGTTGGTCCTCTGTAAGTTATACCACAAGAATTATCGGATACACCATTGGCTGAAGAGAATGAAAGAAGATGTGATAACAGACTTGCGAGGATATGAAAATAAAGAGAGAGAGAGAGAAACATTGTCATAATTGCAAATATCTATTGAGAAGAGGGTACGGTTTACAATGACGGTTATTTGACGTTTATATTTCTTGCAAAATGTAAAATAATTTCATAAATACGTTGTATACGGTATACATACCAGCTTCCCATTGGTACGGCCAGTTTCTATTTAGGTCTACACCCGTGCATCGGCCCGGAACATCTGAATTTCTGTTCTTACGCCAAAGACGATCACCACCATTGGCCTGATTATATGCAAATGAGTATATCATTGCCATAAATGATAATTATTATAAACAATGAACAATGTTCTGCACGTTTGCACATATAAAATATACATAATCCTTAATATTCTCGATTATATGTATGTCGATCTATCGATCTATCTATCTATCTATATATCTATCTATTGTTATATATCTATCTATTGTTAATATCTATCTATCTATCTTTATATATAGAGAGAGAGAGATACGGTTGTTTCTATATAACTACATGATTAATTGATGAGAAAAGGTAGTGACGTAAGCAATTGATAATCACCCCCCCCCCCCTCCACTTCCTTCTTCACCGTTATATTGATTGGATACATCGCTGCGAGAACATTAAAGCACTTACGTATGTATGTGCGTATCCATCAGCATTCAACACAGGTACAATGTAGTAGTCGAAAGTTTCCAGCATCTCTTTGACATCTGCATTACCTGTTCTGTAGTCATCAACTAGCTGTTACATATAAATCGCATGAGAACAATTAAGTTGTATGTATAGTCGCACGCATAGTCAGCATATCAACCGCAGCTGAATTGCCAATAATGTGCAGTCATTAACCAGTTGTTACATATAAATAAAATAATAAGAAAAAATGAAATAAGAAAATAAATAAAAAATAAAAGTTGTATGCTGTACCCCTTGTGTTAATCCCATTATTGTGCTGATCTCATTATGTTATGGCAACCAGCGTCAGGGAGCCTTCAACTCTTGTGCTACAATAACTTGTTCAGGATTACTCTCACTACACATGCGCATGCGATCTTCTGACAACGCGTTATTGTTGTATATATACTTACACTTCTGGCAATGTTGATAACAGTAGCAGGGGAAATCCACTCTCTAGCATGAATACCACCTTCATAGTAAACAGCTTTCTTGCTTGATCCTTGGTTTTCTCCAATCTGTGATAATTAATAACATCAGGATGCTAATAAATTCAATTACTAATAACTCTTAATAACAATTAATACACTTTTATTGGTACATATATATATATATATATATATATATATATATTTCAGTTTATAGATTTCCATGACATGTTCTCATTTCCTCATTACACTTTCTAAAAGCAAAGAAATTTCTACGAATATGTGAATTCTTAAAACATAAAGCTGCTCGGAAAAGACTTTCAATTCAATAATATAGTAACCAAACAATCACAAACTAAAACTGGAGAGCATCCATGCAATATGTAGATTAACATTTTGCAACTTCCTGTAATCATATTACTAGCAGCATGCAACTTTTCTGCTGCAAAGATCATTACGCTGTATCATTATACTAACGAACGTTTAATCAATTAACTATGTCCCTCCAACATTTTCCTTTGGAAAATAACTGCCTGATTTGCTTTCCGCGTGCACTAGTATAGTGGCCTGCTTTATATTGCTTTTGAACTATAAAATATGTGCTCATCCGTCCCAGCAAGGCGGTAGTCGAGACAAAATGCGGTTTTGGTATTTTCCTACCATTATAGGCATGAGTTCCTCGGGCGTTGCATGACCGGTTCTGTATTTGTGAATCTTATATAGAGGAATGAGATTTCTTTCAGCAAAATAGTTAGAACTTTTACAATTGTTGTTGTTCTTTTCCCCTTTATATATATATATATATATATATATATATATATATATATATATATATATATATATATATATATATATATATATATAAATATATATATAGGCCTATATATATATATATAAATGAAAATCGTAATGAGTATATATATAGGCCTATATATATATATATATTTATTTATATATATATATATAGGCCTATACATATATATATATATATATAGATCAAGTAGGTTCCTCTTTCGGTTTACCTTTATTCCCTTAATTTGGCGACCTTCAAATGTTACGCCGACGTTGAACTCAGTGACGATGTCACTGTTAGCGCTGGCAAAATCAGTCATCCAAGTGACGATCTGTCAACGGATCAAAAGAAAAGAAGATATGACAACGCAATGTTCGTTCGTTTGTTCGTTTTTCGTTCGTTCATTCGCTTCTTGTAATAGAGCACTGAAGGAACGTGTGATGAATATAATGACAATTTCTTCATTGTATAGCAACCCTATAACTCGCTGCTTGTAGTCACCGTTTGTTACATCTTGTTATGAAATGGTAATATTTGGAGAGAGTTTATCTATACGGCAATATTTCTAAGTAATTTCGGACTTATATATGCATGTTTGTTTTATGATCCAAAGATGCGGTATAGTTGCACTGTGCATAGGAGTCTATCTTACTTACCATATATATTGATTAGCGGCCTGATGCTTTAATTACAGACACGCATATACCGATAAATACCTGTAATATTATCTTGTAATTGGATATAGTTAACCATGAAGAAACACTGGGGTTTTGCAGTGACCTCATAGTAGAGAGGAATATTCTTACACCCTCTGAGAAATAATCAGCCGAAACTACCTTTCCCCGAACTTCCAGGAATTTTATAATTATTTTAATCATAGCTACTGTGTGGGACGCCATTATGTTAATTTCAATAACGAGGGCGCTTCACAAATGAGCCACATCGTCAGTCAAACAATTCCCTTCTCTGCATATGAATTGTACACTTGCTTTCGGGGATTGTTCAGAATTTGGCGCAAAATGCCGGAGGAAGGAGCAGGGAAGGGAAACGGTATAATGGCGAATGCCATGGATGACAAATAAATCGATTTTTAAGGTTGAAAGAAATGTTTTCAAGCATTCGTGTTGCTTCTGTCGAAAAGAGCGTCCTGCCAAACGGTGTTCTCTAAGCAGAAAAGGCTAGGGTTTACTTCTCCTTTAAAGACAAATCATTGGGCACTTTTCCCGCTAATGATTGACGCATGTCGGTTCGATCGTATGGAAAGCCATTTTAACATTTAATCGGGAATTTTAGATATCTGAAATTGTCTCTTATTTCAGATATCTGAAATTGAATTCGAGATATCTTAAATAGATTTCGAGATATCTGAAATTCTAATTCAGATATCTGAAATTGAATTCGAGATATCTGATATTGAATTCGAGATATCTAAAATAGATTTCGAGATATCTGAAATTCTAATTCAGATATCTGAAATTGAATTCGAGATATCTGAAATTGAATTCGAGATATCCGAAATTGAATTCGAGATATCTGAAATTCTATTTTAGATATCTGAAATTCAATTCGAGATATCTGAAATTGAATTCGAGATATCTGAAATTGAATTCAAGATATCTGCAATTCTAATTCGAGATATCTGAAATTGAATTCGAGATATCTGCAATTGAATTCGAGATATCTGAAATGCATATGCATAAATTTCCGATTAAATGTTAAAATGGCACGTATGGAAAGCCATTTTAACATTTAATCGGGAAATTTCAGATATCTGTAATTGAATTCGAGATATCTGAAATTGAATTCGAGATATCTAAAATTCTATTTCAGATATCTGAAATTGAATTCGAGATATCTGAAATTGAATTCGAGATATCTGAAAATGAATTCGAGATATCTGAAATTTTATTTCAGATATCTGAAATTGAATTCGAGATATCTGAAATTGAATTCGAGATATCCAAAATTCTATTTCAGATATCTGAAACTGAATTCGAGATATCCGAAATTGAATTCGAGATATCTGAAATTGAATTCGAGATATCTCGAATTCAATTTCAGATATCTGAAATTCCCTGGTATTTCGAGATATCTGAAATTGATTTTAAGATATCTGCAATTATTTGTAGATATCTTAAATAAATTGGAGATATCTGTAATTTAATTTGAGATATCTGAAATTATTTCGAGATATCTGAAATTCCTTATTAAATGTTAAAACGGCTTTCCATACGATCGTGCGTGTTCATATGTAACTGCTTGCAGTTTTTACGCCAGTGGGAATGAGATAATAGGTGGGGTCATAGCCTGGATAACGTTTGAGCTTGTTTAATAATCTGTACTCATTCACTACTATAAAGAAACAAAATATGTGTAGCTTGAAAGGTGATAGCTGGCATATTTACTTGGGATATAGTTAAAAGTTTACATGAAGACTAAAAAGAGGTCCCAAAACAAATAGCAAAGAATAACGTACGTTATCGAAAGTGTTGTACTTGTTGTAGTCGAACACAGCGGCTGTTGATGGGGCTTTCTCAATAGCATCTTGAACATCTTCTAAACCAATGCTGTAGTCAATGCCATGTTGACGAAACAGATCTTCCAAAGAACTTTGTAAGTGTGGTGGAATCATAATGTCCACAGAACGGCCAAGTATGTTAGGATCGGTCCAAAAATCAATCTTTTATGTGAAATGAAAAAGAAATATGAATGATCGAGGGGTGCTATGATAGGTGCAGCATCATTGGGTGACACCATTCTTGTGTGGGACGTTTTTCGGCCTGAGGTAACGTTTTCAAATATAATATATAAGTATTAACCACATGGCCACTGTCAAAGAGCTGCATAAAATATAGGTTGGGTGTAATTACAGTGGGGTGAAACCTCGCGAGGCACGCAAATTGACCTGAAGCTAAACATATAGTAGCTAATAAATACATGAACACTCACTTTTTACGATCATTCCAACAACGCTGTTTTTGCAGGGAATCACTTCCGTCTCCACCCCCATTTCAACCCCTCACTCACCCCCCCCCCCTAAACCCCTTCGAGTTTTTTGTTTGTTATATCATTATATGTGAGTAAGCAGCGTACCGTATTAGTTCGTACGAAGATCTAGAGAGGACATGGTTAAAATAAAATTATTACGTACTTACGTAATAATTATCACGTACGTACGTGATAATACTACGTACGTACGTAATAATATCACGTACGTACGTGATAATTACTACGTACGTACGTGATAATTACTACGTACGTAATAATTACTACGTACTTATGTAGTGATTATCACGTACGTATTTAATAATTATAACGAATGTAGGCCTACGTATATGTACGTGTTTAGTGATATAGCCTATGTTAACACTTGTCTAACGTAAGGGAGCCTACGTTATATACTGCCGGTGATACATCTTCATATCAAAGATGGAGAGGGATGAACTTGTTCGTATGTACATTAATTTAGGGTTTAGCGAGAAGGAAATCCTTTATTACTTGACAGCAAAGCATCGGATAATAGTTAGGCGAAAGATATCTCAGACGCATTCTGAGGAGCCTATTCTTGTATCGCAGGAAACATTCAGACATTGTGGATGTGGAGATTTTTATATTGTGGCAAGCCTAAGCACAGACATTCCTGTGGTGTTAGTCGAACGAACGTACCAATAGTCTGTCTCCGGCATTTTTTAGTTAACTATAAGTATAAGCTTGACTTCTGTGGTGTATACGTATCTTGCATGTAGACAAATATGTTACAGTATGTATACCGCGTACCGCCACTTCTTACTATCTTCAGTATAGAACGTAAAATTATCACGTACGTACGTAATAAATATTACGTACGTATGTAATATGTATTACGTACGTACGTAATAAATATTACGTACGTACGTTATAAATATTACGTACGTACGTAATATATATTTTTTTTACCATGTCCTCTCTAGATCTTCGTAAGTTCGCACTTGTCATTGATTGGAATTTAGGGATGAGTACGATACTTGTAGAGGGCTCATACAACGTGGAAGGGGGGGGGGGGGCTATTTGAGCTCCTTCCAACAACCAAAGACCATCTGCGACAATCACTATATAGTTAAACAAGTACAAGAGGACCCGACGTATAGGGAATACTTGTGTCGTTTAAGACCCCGGTGGGAAAAATATTCTTTTGATAAAAGAAAATCTGATGTATAATAACCGATCCATCGAAGTCATGCTCGAGGTTCCTCAGGAATTCTAACTGGGCGGTGTATTTGGGATGTAAATTGTAGGTCTTGTACCTGCAGGAAAGAAGAGAAGAGAATTTAATTTTTCGTACTATATATCGAGCGCGGCATATCGCAGATAAAATTGCAACAGACATAAAAAAGTTCCTTCAATTATCGAGTTTCCTCTGCACGTTTGACAAATGTATAGTTATGTAATACTTATATTCTTCTTTATATATATATATATATATATATATATATATATATATATATATATATATATATATATATATATATATATATATATATTTAAGTTTACCCCTCTTTCAGTTTTTCTCCATATAGTAAGAGTGTACGAGTACACAAATCCATGAAGACAAGTGCAGGTAACTCTGCTACAATATTAGCCTTTGTTAAGTCGTATCAATTTTTCTTTGCCAAATTGGCTGGGTCGATCCTTACTATGTGCGATTCGTTTCTGTGAATTGCAACTGTGTGTGATGCATTCCTCCTGTGAAGCGTTAGTAGAATTGGGGAGGAAAATATAACAGCCATAGCATATGCCTAGTTTTATGTAGGGAGACTCGATTGTGTCGTCACTCAATGAATCGTAGAAAATTATTAGTTCTGACAGTCCAGGCAGTGACGTCGAGAGCTAACAATCAAACGCGTAAGTTGCTTCCGTGCAGAGATCACAACATATCTATTACACTGATTTTCATGCTAAATAAAGCCAATGATGTTTTTCCAAATTTCCGGCGATTTACTTGCCTTATTGTCCCTTACCCATTGTCTGCAAACATTATGGAATATTTAGTGCTCAATAAACGCAAAGTATGATGGTTTAATTATGGAACGCGACAAGGGGAAAATTCGTTAACGTCCTGAACAAGTAAATTTCATTAACAACGTCATGATCTCTGATACTGAATCGAACTTTTCATCTCACAGTATATGTTTGTTCTCTCTGCATTGATAGTTGCTAATGTGAAATGTGCATTAATACCACAGTAGTTTCTTCGTTGCAAACTTGCGTAAATTTTCGCGGTCCCTTTGTCCACGTGCTTCAGTCATGATTTTGGTGCACCGTTCGTGTGTATAAACTACTGTATTTCATACATCGTCAAACGTAGAGTCATTGAAGTTTGAGATATTTAATCGACGTTGCTTAAACGTGTACTTACATACTACAGTTTTCGTGGAGCTGGTTGTTTGTAAATACTGCAAAGCTCTGCAGGGTAAATGTTGGATCCGTTGCTCTATGATTGAATGTAGTCTGCGCTTCGTGAGCAACACGAAGGGCCCGATTTAAGAAGTATACGTAGGTAATACACTCACTGAACTAGATTACTAAACCCACCAAACCCGAAGTTCATTCGTAAAACGAATCCACTTCGGAGTTTCGATTTGCCGAGAAAGGGATTGTTTGGCAAATGGAAAATACACAAACTTCGCTCAGCATTGTTACGAATTTTTAAGACCAACAAGACCGCTTACATGCTATGCAGAAACAAATCTTCCAAGATATTATTTATATGGATTAATCAACTCCTGTGCAGTGCCCGACCCCTGCGCAGCGCGATAGTTGGGCTGCTACGGTCATGATTGGTACCTGACCCTATAGCGCGGCTATGCGCTACATATATCTATGTAAAGTATACAAATTAGTGAAAAGAATGAGATGAGAACTATATACTCGTTAACCTTATACTTTCGATGTCTGCTGTCCGACTTTGAGTTTTGTTTTGTACCATCTCCTCACTTACCTTCCCCGCGCCTTCGGTTGGTTCCGAGACGAGGAGTTCCCTATACCCCTAGATGTTGGCAGCGTTACAGTTTATATATATGCTAAATGTGCAAATATATCAACTACAAATCATGATGTATATGAGAGCGGCAAATATTACTACATGCAAATATACTAAAACATTGAAGTTTCAAGAAATGTGATGGAGGTATTTCTGAAGACGTCCCAGGATGCCAAAGAAATAAAATAATAAAGATAAAATAAGATCTCACCCATCGTAGCGAACTGCGCTTTCGCTAAGAACAAAGAACGCAAATAACACCAAGAACTTCATCTTGAAACGTATGTAGGCTGCGTCAACAAGCTGAACGAAGAACTACGTCAATTTTACAAGAGCCTTCTTATTTAAAGCTTTTTACAAATTTCTACAGGCTAGGCTTTGAGAATATTTCGGTGCAAACATCTGTTAATTTGCATTTTGAATCCCATTGTTTCATGACCACTGATTATGCATTTATCATCAAAGACGCAAAAGTTTGTTAACCCTTCCTGCTGTAGAATCATGGTAGCAAAACGAAATATATTATCTCAGTTCATAAGATAGAAGTTTAACTTTTGGAACAGAATCAGTTTTGGGCGTTCTTCTTTATTAAGGTAGGATTTATGATAGGAATTAGGATGCGGGATTGGTGTTGGTTCCCGTTAAGATAGACCAACTTAGTGGTTTTCACTTAGACCTATAATGTTTACACTGAAATTGTTTTGTATAATTGAATGTGGCAACATGGAAATATGAAGTTGAATGGGAAGACCGTTTGCCATGAAGAGAAATTACCTGAGATGTCAGGGATTTATCTTATGTTATGCTCGTCATTTTAGTGTCATCTTATAACTTGCAAGGACAGTAGGCATGTGGTGCGAGGAGGGCGTTACTTTACCAAAACTACTATAAGTCATCTTTTAGGTGCTTGCCTGGTTATAATAGTTAACCTACCTTCTCCTGATTTTTATTAGTCCCCCTCCCCCTTCCACTTCACCCCCTCCCCTCCCCTAAATTTCCACTACTCTCAGTGGCAATAAAATTGTGTTATGTGTTACTGCTGTTATAATGCTAAGATATAGTACCAAATTTGTGCACATTTCAACGTCACCACCGTGGAGTCAGTGGTCGCTTACTCGGCGGACGGTACGGACTGTATGATCACATCGGTCATGTCTGTGAGCTGTCCATTTAACAGAGTTGTATATACGGCTCTACCATTTAGCAGAGCCGTCTCTTTATACGGCTCTGCCATTTAGGTTTATATGGCGCCACCATTATATTATCAATATAGCGTATCTATTGAAGATATGTTTCGCAGTGTTTGTTCAATATAACAGCTGTGGAGGAATACCTCAAACTCATGTTTACTCATCGTTGACTAACCTTATACACAAGATAACTTTCTCCGCCCAGTCTGCCAACTACTTCTGTGGCATGCGCATAATATTTCATAGTTAACAACACCTTTTCTTCGGGGGAGCATTTTCTTCACGTGGAAATTTCGCGAAGTTTCGGGAGACTTTTGGTCGTTGTAGCGGGGTGGGGTGGGAGAGGAAGGGATGGTGCAAGGTCACTTTTATTTTAGGAGTTGAGGCTATGTTATTAAATAAACAATTCTTCTTCTCAGAGAAGTATATTTTGTTTTGTTTCGGTGTTTATGTAGCTTACGCATACAATTTGTTATGTTATGTATGAAACGATTCAATTTTCAATGATAATTTAATACGGGTATTCCTGTCGTCGATAATTTGTTTCTATTAATTTAAATTTGCAAAAATTTTGTGTACAAAAGTACACAAAACCGATAATCTATTATTAATAAAAGATAAAAATTACTTCATGCAGCTTAGACACGTTTTCGGGATACGCGAATTTCTTTTCCAAAGTTCGGTTTGATTCTTTGAGATGTATTTTGATGATAACTGTTACATTGTTATGACGTTGGGATGTAATCGTTTATTTAATATGAAGCAAACTCTTATTTAAAGTATGAAATTGATTGTTCATTTGAAACGAAAGATATAAAAAAAAGGGGGAATTATCTATTTATATTAATTTGTTTATTTCTGTATTTACATTTTTTCAAACCAATTTTCTATAAGATCCTTGATGGTTACTTATTATGTCCCTCCTGATCTTTTTTTGCACTCTCTTTCAAAAAAAAATTATATCCAGCTGAAGCACATACTAGCCGATTAAGGATCCAAATATTTAGCAGGAACTATTATGTACAATCTGGTCGTTCGTGTGTACATTCCTTCCTTCTTTTTTTGTTATTGGTTACACTGTACTGTAATGCGTCCACTGACAGAATTCTCGCAGAACCGACCTATGCTAGGCCTACAAATAATCAATTCGAATGAAAGCACACATTTATGCTTATCAAACCTTCTGTTCCTTGTAAAATAAAAAGACACGTGACATACCTTGGTGAAGTGTTTACAACTTAACAAGGCTCAGTAAAATGACGGTAAATTCTGAGTTTGATTTTCTGGCGGCTGGTCCGTAAGCATAGGCCTAACGTTACGCATTTATACAAGGCTTAGGCCAGACCTAATTGGATGATTCCATTAGGCATCCAACCTTAGGACGTAGGGCCATGCCTTACCACTGCACAGGCTACTCCGACTAACGTTATAGTAATTTGCAGCACAATTACAACAACACTGTTTGGTAGAGTTTCTGTTAAATAAGATTTGATTGCCTAAGAATATTTCCAAAAACATGGTTAGTTTGCATGGTAACTTTTTGTGCCAGTGAATAGTGAACTCACAGACTGTCACAGTCACACACAAATGGCTATTTGACTTTGGAAAACAACAATACATTGTTTATTATAGGGACTTCTGGGTCATAATATGTGAGATTTAAGAATTGTGGGGTATTCTGCAGTGAAGCAGAATTATGTCATCATTTTGTCAAGACTAGAACAGAAATGTTCCAAAAGGATTCTTTCTAGCAGCTTAGCGTTAAAGGAGAAATAAACTCTGGGTTTTTGGAGTGTACATGCGGTAGGGGATATTTTTCTGATACCATTTATGAAATTACTAAGCAAAATATAGTTTCCCTGAATTTTACGCGAATTTTCCAATAATTTTTTTTTACCCATTTGAACAACAGCCATTTTGTTAATTTGAGTATTGAGGGCGCTTCAAAAGTGACGTAGGCTAGCCTCATCGTAACTTCAAAACAATGAAGCTTTGCATACGAGTTAAAGTCTTTTCACACTATGTTCGAGCATCTTGCTTTGCTTATTTCACCGGTTAAAATGCCCGAATGCCAAGCCTTTGGTTGTGTTAACCGAAAAGGGGAAGAGAGAGCAGAAAAGGGAAAAAGATATTTCGAAAAGGATTCTTCTTCTTGTACCTCAAGAAATTTACAAAACAGAGTTCTAAATGAACTGGCTGCAAAAATATCTGGGAGAATTCAGGTCTGTTGGTCAGACATTCTCCTGCGTTCAACAAAGCTTTTTCCGCGAACAATCCATAGCAGCATACCCTCCCCTTGTTGCTTTCCAATTGCGAACAGAGTGCACACAGACACCATTCTTCGCAGTGGCTCGCAGAACCGGTATTCGTATCAGCAACGGAATTCGACACAACATCAACAACAGTCGCGGACTGATTCTTTGCACAAACACCTCCTCTCGATGTCTCAGTTCTTCCTCTGAATATTCTGGTTTGAAAAGATACGATTCCAATCAAAAGGCTTCCATTTTCTTTTTTGAAGATATTTGCTCGACAGTATATTGGAGTGCAATGATGGACGTGAGTAACGCTATCGCTAGGACTGAGTACGGTATGCGTGTTGAAAGCAATCTAATTTAAACATGTTAAAAATCAAATCCTTGAAAAGATCCCAAAATTTATATTTCTACTGATACTTGTTACAATAACAAATTTTACACACTTTTTAAGCATTTTTACAGATCAATAAAGACAAAAGATATTGTTTGATCGATATTTTATTCATTACTATTTTTGAAAGTACAATTCTAATTATTTTAGGGATTGGCAACGATTTTGTCTTGAAATACGCGATAAGGCTAGCTTTCGTCACGGTACATCCGGGAACTGGCTCAATTCAAACAAAATGGTGCGACACATGAACTACATTCAAATCGTTTTTTCACCTCAAAGTAGGGATTTTAATGCTTTTCTTTTGCTTTTACTGGAAAGACCATCTGTCAAAATGTAAGAATGGATGCAAAAAAAACTAGGGTTTATTTCTCCTTTAATCCTTCACATACAGTAGTACGTCATTCCATCAGCGACTTTTGTTTACTTTAAGTTAATAATGACTGGGTACCAGAGGTAACTTGTTAACTTGGATTCAGAATTTGGTATGCAAAAGGCAGAGGGTTGTTGTGTCTGTGGGTGTAATTCTTCTTGGCAGGAGGTATGTAGTGGTGTTCCTCAAGACTCGGTATTAGGTCCATTGTTGTTTGTTGCTTACAAGTTTGCTGATGAAACCAAATTTTATGCAGAAATTTCCTCTAAAAGAAGTGCTGATGTATGTTAGTAAATTGTGCAAGGTGATGCATGTTGGTATAAAGTAATCCAAGGTGTTTGTCCAAGCCTTGATGACAAGAAACTTTTCTGAAAATAGATTTAGGTGTTTATATTGACTATACGATGCAGACTTCTAGGTAGTGTAGTCTTGAGCGCAGAAAAGGCAATAGAGTGCTTGGTATGGTTAGGAGAAATTTTAAGTATTAAAAGGAAGCAATTGTAGTTAAAATTGTAGTTGGTTAGACCTCATCTTGTAGCAAATGTGAACTACTGTATGCACCTGGTATATAATGTAGTAATGTACATTACTGTAGAAGACATTATAGTATATTGTTCAAGTGTTCATACACATTAAGTTACACTTCAGTTACACACATTACTCAGATCTGTCAAGTTGATAATTTTCAATGATCTCCTTAAATGCACGTACAGGGAAAGTCCCGGGGTGACGATAATGTGCGTGTAGTGGTCCGTTGCCGGCCCCTCAACAGCAAAGAGAAAGAACAAGGTTTCAAGGCAATCGCTAAAATTGATGAGGTCAGGGGTCAAGTGCAAGTGACAAACCCTGATGCACCAAGAGGAGAGCCTCCAAAAACGTTCACATTTGATACTGTCTTTGCACCAGGATGCAAACAGACTGACGTCTACAACCAGACTGCAAGGCCAATTGTTGAGGCCGTAATGGAAGGTTACAATGGTAAGTATCATAAAGTAAGGAAAAATCTCTTTTATTAAATGAAAGAATAGGTTTTGTCTGTACAGGTACTGCGATGCTTTGCTGTCGAGGTAAAAGATTAATTTAATTCCGAGTGTATGTTTAGAAGAGACTGAAGGAAAGTTGCAGTGCATCACCGGTTGTTTGTCAAATAGGGAAGTTGGTAGTCGAGCAAGAATCATAGCTGCAGTTGATGGATAGTGACTGAGTGTGTTTAGAAAACTACTCAAGTCCTTCAGTGACTTTTCATTTTCTTGCACTAATGTACAACCTTGCTGCTTGATCCTTTGCAATCACCTCCCTGAGTCAGAAGAAAGACAGACATGTAACACCTTGAAATATTACGGAACAAAGAGAAAACATTCTTCTAGTCTGTCAAGAAGATTGTATCAAGACTTTAAGTTCACAATCAGAACTGCAGTGCCAACATTTATCTAAATTTATGCAAATATTTGCAGCAGATTATAAAATTCTCATGAAAAGCTAATGGATTTATACTAATCATTACTTACCATTAGTAAAAAGAAATACTGTACAGCAAATTCATAGTGTTTGTGCTGAATAATTTTTGGAATTGAAAGTGAAAATGAGTAGCCGTGGTGGAGTGTGCACTGTACAAGCATACAGGGGTATTGTAATTGTAGTTCAACAAAATACAGGAAATGGTTTAAAGAGACTCCCTGGTAGCGTAACAGACTTATTGTAACTCGCGCTGCAAATATTCCTCATCCAGAGCAGTTTACAGTATATGTATCCATAGTGTAGATATCACCTAAATTTATCGATAGCAAGAATATCAATTTCTGTTATGTACAGTAAGTAGAACTCTTGTGGTTCATGTAGTAAACAAATAAACTGCTATTAAAGTACAAGTTAACATTCCAGATGTTGGAATGACAACTTAAAAAATTTAAAATCATACTGTTACTATGTTTTAGAACAATTTCCCCCCATGAGACAGAAGGCTAAATGAAAGATTATCTTGCCCTGGAATAGCGAGTCTGTTTGTAGCCTTGATGACATGAACTATCCGATACTCATATTTTAGATTGTGAATGAAAAAAAAAAGTAGCAATATATGTGACAAAGATGTGTGCCTAGGTAATTGTTGTACAATTGAAAGCAAAATATGTTAAGTGTTACAGCTTTATTAACTGGTACTTTACTTTGCACATTTCTTTGCACAGTGTTCATGAAAACATGGATGTCTTGATATGCCCAAGAAAAACAAAGAAAAAACAGTAGAGATTGTGGCTTTTTTTTTATTTCTCAGGTACCATATTTGCGTACGGACAAACGGGTACGGGGAAAACCTACACAATGGAGGGCGTTCGAGCACAGCCAGAACTTCGGGGAATCATTCCCAACTCATTTGCACACATATTCGGCACGATCGCCAAAGCCGGAGATCAAGTAAGGTAAGAATTTTTTTTTTTATCACAGACTCGGTAAATGAGAAGTCAAATCGTTTTATGAAACGATTTCCAAGGTCATGCATATTCAGTGTATGATGTTGCCTAAAAATCCTGGCATTGTCTTTTACCCTAAGAAGATTTACCGAATGGCTGTGAGGTATTATTAAGCTGCTGCTCGGTCACTTTGTCGTAATAGAATGCAAGTTTGATCTGTACTTCCTACACGATATCAAATATCACTTTGTAAGATACTTCAACGTAAAGACAACTGATAAATCAAAGTACTTCAAAAGTGATAAACAGAAGAAAGACCGTATGGAACTAGAGTTCCGTTTAGAAATATCTGAAAGTAATTTTTGATACGTATCTTGTTAGAACTAACAGATAAGTATCATTTGAGGAATTGAGGTCTTAGATAATTCAGTATTTTCCCAAAAAGATTTGGTAGGACATTGGCCCCACCTACCTTAGATCTCACGCATGGGGTTTGATTTGTAGTTATAACGCAGATCACACCCCACTATAGACTGGAATCGAAGGATGATCAAACCCTAGCTGTGCTTCGGTTTGGGTTTGACAGTGAATCAGCGGTAACCTTTAAGTTCCTTTTTTTTCTCTGCAGGTTATTCGACATAATGGTCGTTGGCATTTTCATCATAGCTTCGCAACACACTACTTCTGGTCTTTTCCTTGTAGTTAAGAAAATCTAAACTTTCTGTTAAGTGATCAGGAGTGCAGGCTCTGATGTGAAGCACAGAGTCAAATGTTAACGTGTGGAAGTTCAAACTCAAGTTAAGACGTTTTAATGCCAAACACCAAGGGCGGGGTCTGATTCGTAATGTTATTGTGGCCCAAGCATTTGCGAGCTACAGTATTTGCTAGCACAACCCCAGGGCTGACAAAATTTACATATTTTCTGAGCCCTGGGAACTATAATCTTTTCCATATTAATATTGATTTGATTGCAGGCAGCTGTTTTTGAATAGACAATAAACAATAGAATAAATTAGCTTACAAACGTATCAGTTGATCTTGACTGAGATGATGGATACAGGTTACTCTAACCTCACATGTGTTTCCTTTCTCAACAATTGACCCAATTTCATCACCTAAGCCCTCTCAGAATCTTGATAAGATATGAACCTTATAATCCAACGTATCTTTGGCGCCATGAATTGTCAATTATTAATTACAGGGAATCTCAAATGTGATGGTCATAAATATTTCAACATTTTATCATTTCCATGAGCTTTTAGCTTGGCATGCAACTCTCTCTAATTGTTTTGTAAATTCGATATTTTTTTTAGTTTAATCACTATACACAGCATTGTTGCTCGTGCACCTGGACAAAACAAATAGTTTATAAAGTATTTTCTTTTTAGTTTAATCACTGTACACAGCATTGTTTCTTGTGTAATAAACACATATTTTAGATAAACTAAATGAAAATGCTATTTTAAATAGACGAAAGAACTTTGATTTGTTGCTATAATTTAGGGTTCACGGCCAGTTTTTTTCAATGTCAGATGATGTAATGGCAAAAGTTGAACTGCAACAATCATTGTTTATTCCTTCTCTGAAACTTAGGCAGTGATGTTGGTAATATTTTTGCAAGGCGGTTGCAAAAAAAAGAGAGGCGACCACCCCACAAAATGAATACCAGGGGAAGCCCGGCCATCAACTTTAAAATATTGACAGTAGTGACAGAATACTAGTGACTTTTCTATATTATTAATTCCACCTTTCAGGTTTTTAGTTCGGGTCTCGTATCTGGAAATCTACAATGAAGAGGTGAAGGATCTTTTAGGCAAAAATCAGAAGAGTCGTTTAGAGGTCAGTTTTTTGTTTTTTTCAAGTAACTTAGTTTTTGGGGGGTTTTTTTTGGTGTGTAAATATTCCAAGGCCTGTCAATTATTGCATACTTTTACATAAGTAAGTTTATGCATTTCATTTCCAATACTATCTCATTTTACTTGCAATGGTTAAACATGTCATGTCAAACCTGAAAAGAATTTCTTTGTGTTTGTTTCTGCGGGAAAGGTGAAAGAAAGGCCAGATGTTGGTGTCTATGTGAAAGATCTGTCTGCGTTTGTTGTCAACAATGCTGATGATATGGACAGGATCATGACTCTAGGAAACAAGAACAGTAAGTTAATCAAATATAGTGTTACTTGCATACAGTGGTTTAGGAAACAAGAATAATGTTTATCAATAAACTTACCACTAATAATAAATACTTAATTAAAATAACAAGGAACACAAAATACAACATATATCGTTTCATTTATCCAAACTTGGGGTGGGGGGATCAAAAATTAAATCATTTTTAACAATATTATACTGCTCTCTATATATATATATATATATTCAGACCTTTCAAGGTCATATTTACCAGCTGAATGATTCGTGCAAATGAATGAAGGCCAAGATGGTAATAGTCTCTGTTGATCCGCCTTACTCGTCAGTAACTGTTTCAACACAATCGTACCCTGTCTTGATTCTTTGTATCACAGTTCGGTAAGCCTAGGCCAAGATATATTTGTGTTGAAGGGAAGTCCACTAAGTTAAGGACAAGACATCTTAGATGGAACTGCACAGCTGGGAATTGTGTTTTAGAATTAAACTGCTTCAAATCCCGCTAGTAAATTTCTCTCTCGTTCTTTTGTGTCAGTTCTCTGTCTCTCATTTTCTTATACATAGTAACATTTATTCAGGAATATAAATCATACTGTATTTTTTTTTAATCAGTGTTTTAATTCAAATCCTGAGTTTTCAAAATTCCTTCGATCACTTAAAAAATCATTTTTGTAAAACTAATCGCTTTTTGATCGAAAATCAATACTTAAATTTTAATCAACTGCTTGAAATCTGAAAGATGGATTTCCTTTTTGTTTGTCACAAATATTTAACTACTTTTACCCCTCGCAGGGTCGGTGGGTTCTACCTTCATGAACGAACACAGCTCGAGATCTCACGCCATATTCTCTATCACCGTGGAAAGGAGCGACGAGGGCGCCGATAAGGAACAGCACGTACGAGTCGGTAAATTGCACATGGTGGACCTGGCCGTAAGTCAAACGAGGAATTGACCTTACATACGTGGGTTTTGCAGCAAAGAATCTTTTGCCTGTCATTCATTGGTTATCACTTGTTATGATAGAAATACTTTGATATATAAGTTATAAAACCTTAAACCGAAAAAATAGCTTTTTCAACATATCCCCCCTTTTAACAATGAGGTGGTATGTAGAAGAATTATCTGTGTCATGTTATAACTTGTGAAACACACAGGAGGAGATGGTCGTTACAGTTTTGAATACAGCAGCCCCAGAATACAGCAGCCTCAGTCTTAGAAACATAAATTCATGACATGACATGCTTGTATTTGTGGAAAGGTTTTGAAAAGTGAACAAAACAATTTTTCAGTTTGTGCAAATGTTACGATTTGGATGATTCTTATGTTTAGTCCTTAAAGGGATGTTCAAATGAGTGGCAGACAATTGGACACTTCAATGGAAAAGAAACAACATTCCACAATGTTAGTCTCAATATCTTGTCCCTAACTCAAGATACAGTCGATTGAATGAAACCTATTTTGACAGACCCAACATCTAATGTACTCAAAAAAGCTATGCTTTCTTATTATAATCTTCTCGTCGATCTATCCTCGGAACCTGACGCATTTGGAATGTTTGTTTAGCTGGTAAGATTCTCTGTGCTTAATCTTCTCTGTGGGTTAATGAGTTATATTATAAAGAAAACAAAAACATTTCCATTTTCTGAAATCGCAAGGATGACATTATACACTCTACTGTTGCCAGATGCATTCACAAAAAAAACCACAACATTTGAAGATAAAAAAAAATTGATATCTTTGTCTAACAAAATGCTACAAGGATGTGGTTTGACCTAGAGATGCATAATACTTCCAGCATTTTTATGAGGTGATCAACATCCAGCCCACACCAATATCACTTACAGTAATAAGAAACCTCATTGAACCATTAAGAGATCCTCAATTGCAGCAACGAATAATAACTTTTTGGCTGCCACCTTTTGCCTAGGGTTCTGAGCGACAGACCAAGACAGGAGCGACTGGTCAGAGGTTAATCGAGGCTACAAAAATCAACTTGTCGTTGTCGACGCTGGGTAATGTGATCTCATCGCTGGTGGACGGCAAGAGTACTCACATACCGTACAGAAACTCTAAACTGACTCGCTTACTACAGGACTCTCTGGGAGGAAATGCAAAGACTGTTATGGTATTAGCAGATGATTTCATTTTCCTCAATTTTTTTTCCATTTCACAGGTCGAAGCAGAAGTCTAACCTCTTGCATATAGAGTATTAATCCAATGGGATTGGGAAGTGTTTGGCTAGTGGCAAATTTGAACTATTTTTAGACATGAAAAAAACAAGAAAGCACTAGGTTTGGGCAATCTGGCAGTGCTTGAGGGCCTAGAGCAGTGGGGAGGGGGGCATCAGTCTCCTCCTCCTCCCCCTCCTCCCCCCTGAAATTTGGTACTCTTGTGTACAAGATTTGTGTTAACATTTTGGGTCTTATCTGAAAACTCTTGACACTTTGTCAAATGAGGGAGGTCCAGCACCACCTCATTTTGTTTTTCGTGTTGACGATGTTGTTGTCAGAGGGAGGTGCATTAACCATTTCTGCCAGGGGCCCAGATCACTCTTGATTGCCACTGCTGGAAAAAGTAACAATTAGGTTGATTTCCATCAAAGTTTGTCGGTTGTCACTCAAAAAGGCGAAAAGGTAACAATTAGAAGACCTTATATTTGGTGTGTAGAAGTACCACATTGAGTACAAGAAACCTATTGATTTTGGTGGAAGGTCATTTTGGACAACAGGTCAAATCGTGAAAGCCTTGTATACATGAAATTGGAAGAAGGGACAGAACTCATATTTGGTTTGTAGATTTACCATATCAGATTAACCATATCAGATTTAAAGGAGCCTATTATTGCTTTTGGTGGAGGTCAAATCATTTGAAGTCAACAACTGCCAAACATTTCACTTCACTCCCCTCTTTACCTGTTTCTATACTAGCACACCTTCCTAACATAATATCGCAAGGGAAGCTTGGACAGATCGCATATTTAGTATGTAATTGTACCACATTGAGTACAAGAAGCCTAATGTTGTGGGCGGAGGTCAATGGTCGATTGAGTGCACCAGGGGTTCGATTGTGAAAACCATGTTTTACACAAGATTTCAACAAGGACAGATGGCATGTTTAGTATGTTGATGAATCCATCACATTTATTACAAGAGGCCGCCTGTTTGGTCATTGCAGGACAGCCTGTGTCATTGTGAATTTGTTTGTCACATCACACTGCTTTTAACTGTATTACTAATATCAAGTATGTTGTACACCCTCACTATACATTACGTCAGATTCATAAAGAAAACAGCTCACGTTACATCATCGAAACCACAATGCATTTTTGCATTCTGGTTAAGTTCGAGTTTAATATTTGACTCAAAATAACCCTATGTCTAGTTTAATATCAAGAAATATTTCGAAGTGACATTTAAGCATTTGTTATTATACTGGAAAAGGCATCCAAGTAGTAGTTATTATTCTAAAGAAAAAAGAATTTCAGTGGTGTCAGATTGATTTACTTCTGGACATGTGTTGGGGAAAATTTCTGAAACCCAAAAAGATCATAATTGATCATAAATATTGTGTCCATCAATAAAATAATACTCATCCTTTTCGCTGTATGAGACCGTAGATACTGGTGGTTATTAAAAAGGAAGCAACAATGCATTGATCGTTTTTATTTCTAGTGTGCAAACATGGGGCCTGCAGAGTATAATTACGATGAAACAATTAGTACCCTGCGCTACGCCAACCGAGCCAAGAACATCAAAAACAAAGCTAAGATCAACGAGGACCCCAAAGACGCCCTGTTACGACAGTTTCAGAATGAGATTGATGAGCTTAAGAAGCAACTTGCGGATGGTAACTTATTTTACTCTTATAGAATTATTCATTTCTTTTTTATCCTCAACAAAAGGTCAAAAGGTTTCTCAGTTCAGCCTATTATTATTCTGTTTTCATTTTTCCTTGGGGTAAATGACCAGTTGTAGGTCCCTCATCTTATGTGTGAACAAAAAAAAACAAAAAAACAAAAAGTTCCATTCAGGAATGTCGCTACTTTTATGCTGGTTGTCCGTTTTTTTTCTTCTTTCCTTTTTCAGTTTTGTCTAAAACAATATTTTAAGTATAAATAAAGCAGTAGAGTAATGCACTGCAAAATGGAAAGAATTTAGTCATAAGACTTGATATCCTGTTTTGCCATCTTGTTCCTCAGTTTAAGAAAGCTGTTTAGTTACATGGCATAATTACAAAAAAATGTATATCCAATTGCTACTTTACAGTTAGACCCATAAAAGTAAATATTTTAGTCTTCCATTCGGTGACTATTAAAGAAAAATATTTTTCTTCTCACTCGACAAGTGTCAGTCACTGATAATAAACCTTACCGATTAATAACCACAAACAATTTCCCTCCTAATTCCTACATTAACATACAAATCCCACTTGGCCTATATATGTCTGATTCAATGTAGGCCAAAGTTACAATTGAATGTTTCTATAAAATAAAAAGTGACCAAAATTTTCTGAAGATGTTTAGGCATCATGTTTGTGACATCACTACAAGAAACGTGAAATGGTGAAAAATACTGCTTTATCAATGATGTGGGGAGGGTAGGGGAGGGGGGTCTTGTCATACATACAAATTTACAAGCACCTGTTTTACATAGTTGTAGAAATTTCACTAATGTGGTAAACATGCTTTACTTGATAAACTACACTGGGTAAAGTAGTCATCATTCTGAAGTGTGTTGTTTTTTGTTGCAACTCTCTTCCAATTAGGAGGAGAAATATCGGGGTCTGATGAGGACAGCGGATCGGAGGAGAGTGAGGAAGAGGAAGTGATTGGAGAGGATGGCCAGATAACAATCGTCAGAAGGAAGAAGAAAGGTAACTACTGACAACCATCGAGCTGATCAAAAAAAAGTTCTCTATTTGGAAGTCATAATCTCTCGCCCATAATTCTCATCACAGTGTGCTTGTGGTAGTAGGTACCCTATTGTGTAAGCACGGCAAGGGGTTTGGGAATGGGGGGAGGGGCTTGTAACCATATTTAGAGAAGACACTGCTGGGGGAACACAGTTAATCTTTGCTTTTGCTTTTTTTTTTTTTTTTTTTAATTTTTTTTATATAGCGCTTTATACCAGCGATAGGTCTCAAAGCGCTTTACAGACGTTATATTACCCCTGGTCAATGATAACCTGTCCCAGAGACAATCCCTCCAGTCGGCAGCAGTTATATACTGCGTCCAATGACAAGTTACCTCACAGGTACCCATTTAACCCCCCCTTAAGGATACGATTTGTCACCTGCACTGGTAATATTCACAGAACCTTCCGCAGTTAGTAAGGAGGTATTGCGTTTAAAGTGTTCCACCCCCCCCCCTTTATTTTGCCAAGATCAGGGTGAGGTCTTCAGAAGTCACTGAGTTTGTACCTGGGTCATGTAGGATAATATGACATTGACAAATAATCAGAGGCTGTCTTTGGGATGTTGTTTAGGTGCATTTTTTCCTGTAATTTTTGTCTTGTTGCTTTTTGGCAGGTAGAAAAGTAGGTAGATTTTTCATGTAAGCATGTTAGGTGAGCGGAAACATCGAAAAAAAAATTGAGAGGGGGGGGGGTTCACTTGACTGATCCTTGGAAGTTCAAAATGTTTATGGATAAATTTTGATTGTTTACCATTAACTTTTTGTCATTGTATATCCAATTAACTAGTTTATTCTTTGAATGGTTAAATGGTTATCAAAACACAGATTTTAGTCCCCTCCCCCTCCCCCCTCCCCATCCCCCCGGATTTATTTATACGGCCATCTATGTCAGTTTGCGGTGGACGTCTGATTACAAAAGTTACAAAAGTCATCTAAGAGGAGGACAACAGTGAATTTAGTTTAGTTAGTTACTGAAAGAGAGAACCTGCAATAACATGGAAACTACCACATGTTAAAGATTATGAATGTCAACTGTTGAAAGTTCCTGTTAATTAAGGAATATGTTAAGATCCCATTCAATGGTTAAAAAGTGCAGTAGAATGTATGAATGCTTCAATGGAAAGGAAGATTTTATACCAAGTGAAATTCCCCCAAAATACACTAATGTTGCTGTTGTGTTACAATCAAAAACCTGGCTGTTGTTTTCTCATAGCCTGCAGAGAGTGCCCCCAGTCAGAACGATTTCATATTAGGTATAGATAAAATGCCGTCCATGCCGAAAATCTTCAAAGCAACAGTTAATGACACACAGGTAACGGACATGTTGGAAGATTCCCCCCCCCCCACTTCCCCTCCATCAGTTATGCTTTTCAATGTTGTCAGTAATATATGACATTTGTAAAATATTGTCACTTGTGTACTTGTTTTACCCCTGAGCTCCCTACTCCCATGATAACCTTGTAGTGTTGTGCCATGACCTTGACGTGAAACCCCTTTACATGCCAGTATCCTTACAGTGTTGATGCTATGATCATGACGTGAAACCCTTTACATGGGAGTAACCTTGTATAGTTGATGCTATGACCTTGACGTGAAACCCCTTTACATGCCAGTATCCTTACAGTGTTGATGCTATGATCATGACGTAAAACCTTCTACATTTTGGTAGTTTGATAACAGGAGATGATTAGCTTAAGTGGCTTTTGTTCTTTAGGGCACAAGGGGCTATCCACTGAGAAGATGGAAGAAATGCAGAGGAAAATTGACGAAGAAAGAAAAGCCTTGGAGGAGAAGAAGGACATGGAATCGGAGGAGAAAAATAAAGTCCAAGTAGAGTTGGAGAGACGAGAGAGTGAACTACACAGAGCCAAGTAAGTCTGTTTAGGTCTGCACCAGAAAGTGACACTGCACTGCACAGTTGATTTGTTATTGGTTTGTATGATAAATTGATTTGTTATTGGTTTGTATGATAAATTGATTTGTTATTGGTTTGTACGATAAATTGATTTGTTATTGGTTTGTATGATAAATTGATTTGTTTTTGGTTTGTATGATAAATTGATCGATTGGTTGGTCGTTCATCACGATGCATATCTCTCTTTTTTAAGTTTCAAATTCAAGGAAGCTTGTTTCATACGTTTGATTATCTTTATTGGGCTTCTCATCAAATTTCACTCCAAGTTAACAGTGCAATATCATGTTTGAGATCATGAAGCATTTTTGATGGAGATTCAATAGTTATGCTCTTAGCTGGTACAACTCTTTCTTCCATGCTCATACACAAAGTTGGCTAGACTGATGCGCAGCACATAATCTGTGGATAGTTTGTCGATGTCTGATGTGTAGCATGTTCCGAGAGTACTTTCTTAAGATACAGCCTCTGTCAAAGTGTATTTGCAGCTATTTGGCAAGAGAAGTTATCGAAGCAGAGGCAACCCATTTGTTTTGAAAAGAACTGTTGCATAGCATTAACTAAGCATATTCCACTCTTTGCGCAGAGAGGAACACAATGCCTTGGAAGAAAAACTCCAGGCGATCGAGAAGAAGGTCATCGTCGGAGGGGTGGACCTACTCCAAAAGATGGAGGATCAAGAGAAGCTGCTGGATGAATCTGCCAGAGAGCTGGAAGAGAGGCAGAAGAAACAGGAAGCGTTGAAGAGGGAACTGGAAGAGAAAGAAGCCGAGAGGATAGACATCGAGGAGAAATATGTCAATTTGCAGGAAGAGGCAGCGGGGAAGACCAAGAAATTGAAGAAGGTCTGGACAATGTTGATGAGCGCCAAGTCAGAGGTGAGGTTCGGGGGAGGTTTTACTCCTCTTTGTGACTTGGAAACTTTCCCTTTGCCTGCAGATAGTTCATTCTTTCTTTACTCCAAACAGCCAACATGTTTCAAGGTTCTTTTGTACTTCGGGAGATATGTTGGTTTTCCATTTTTTATAGAAATGAAGCCAGAGATTTTGAAGAAGGGGTGGAGGGCGGGTGGGGGTTCGGGATTGTCTAATTGATAAATATAATATTTTCTGCCCCTGGTCAAGACCACAAGCATATTAAATATACCGTCAAGTGTGTGCAGATATAGAGAGAAATCAACACGGTATAAAGTTACACATCTTGTCGGCCATATTTGTTATTTCAGTTGTTTCATTTTGCTCAAAAACTGACAGTTCTGACTGCTCAGCTTTTTAGTTGCCATGGTAACCTTAATGTGGCATAATGATTCAATGAGTACTAATCGGTTATCATGTATTTATGTGGCATGGAGTCATACCTTACAAACAACACAGGTAGTTAATTGAAAGCTGCATTTTGTGTAGCATACTTAGTCAAATGAAGAAATGAAAAGGTGCTCGAAGAAACATAATCTGCTAATTACTTAAATTACTTACGACTTAAACCAGACAATGGACGATGAAAATCATGCATAACATTTGATCGTTTTGCAAATGCAAAACTAACAAAACGTTAGCATTAAAATGTGTGTGGACACAAAATGTTCTGCATCGCACTATTTAAATGGCGTACGATGACGACTCACTGGTTTAATAGCAAGTGAGTTCTATTTGTTATATAGATCTCTAAATAAAAAAATTGCAGAATAATGAACTGTGTTTGAATATATATATATTACATGGTATATGAATATTCAATATGAATACAGTGTTGCCAGCCAATCCTCATGTGACAGTATTTCTCAAGAGAACCGTTTTGTACAAAGTTTAATATGTTGAGCAATGTCATCATGCATGATACAGCCCAATGAATGACGTATCTTGTGGTACCAGGAAATCCCTATGATTAGGGTTAATCCCTATGGTTAACCCTAACCAGAGAAATACTACATCACATGTAGTATCATGCAATACCGTACTTCTCGAGGCAATGCAACTTGCCACATTATAACTTGTCTTGAGGGATGAATAAAACTTGAGGTCTTGGTGGTGTTGCAATGAAGTACTCTCAGTCTTTTTTTGGATGTTTTTGGATGTTTCTGGATGTTTTTGGTTGTATATATTAGGTAGCAGACATGCAGCAGGAACATCAGAGAGAGATGGAAGGATTACTCGACAATATTCGTCAGCTGAGTCAGGAATTAAGACTACAGATGCTTACGATGGACAGCTTCATACCGCCAGAATTCCAACAGATGATAGAGCAGTACGTACATTGGAATGAAGACATTGGAGAATGGCAACTGGTTAGTCGAGATGTCGCTTACATTTATCCATTCAAACACTTCGGGAATATTATCTACCCTCCTTTTCATCTTTTAATTGCCAACTCCTTCTTCCTCACATCATCCAGTTCATGCCTAATCTCATCTTTCTCCTTCTATAGATGTGCAATTAACATTTTTATCTTTGTCTGGCTGTCTGTTTTTAAAGAAAACTTCCCACAGAGATAACAATTTTATAGGTCCGTTATCGTTTGCCACTTCCTGAAGAAAGTCTTATGTTTCTTCTCGTCCTGCCTCCTACTCGAATGTTCTCCTATTAAATAGTTTAATCTCCATCTCGTGACATTGTTTTCTTTGAAACAGATCCTGGTGAGAAAAAAACAAAAAATTACACCTGGTTTCTCTTTTAATGTACCCAGCTGTCATATGAGTCATCCTCATATTTTCATTTTCTGTCTCTACCTAAATCACACCTTTGTTGAATTTATAGTGTGTCTTGTACATGCTAGTCTGTCATGTAATAATAATAATAATAAGTAATATTTATGTAGCGCATAATCAGCAAAGCTGCTCAAAGTGCTTTACAAATGTAAACAAATAGTAACAAAAACCAAAATATTAAATATATAGAACCAAAAAGGCAAACAATGTAAAAGCCAAAAGCAACGATATAAAAAAAAACCCGTACTAAACTATACTAAAAGAAAAAGAAAAAAAAGGAGATGTACATGAAAGTTACTTGGAATAATTCTGTTGGTTATCACTGTAGTTATGCTATGCAGAGTCAACTGGTTGTTGCATGAATTGCCAAGATGTATAACATTACACAAAGTACGTAGTATCTATTGAAATCGATTAAAAAAGAAAAATGACTGCCGCACAAAAGTTGGTACCATATAATTCTCTGCTCGTGCATCTGAAATGTTAACCGTGTCATTGAAGAGGTAATCTATGAAGGTAACCTATAGTAAAATGAGCTTCTTTTTGGTGTTTTTTTTTTTTGATAAATGTTCATATTGATGTATTTTAGGCTTTGAAATTCAAGACTATTTAATGGCTAAATATTTTTCGAGTAGATCTTGACATTTGCCAGCAGAAACATTCTTCTTGCATGTTTCTACCGGGAGACTTAGTTTAGAAAATAAACAAACGAGAATTAGTTCTTTCAGATAATCAAAGTATTTTCCCTACCTGACATAAGCTCTGTATTTACTGCTTATCATCATCAACAAATATTATGAGCTGCTCTAAAAAAACCTGTGAGCAACTGATGTGTGATTTTAAGTCAGGAAATTGCCAGTGGATAATTTAAATTTCAGCTAGTAGATTGCCAGCACTAGTTTGTATTTTTTTTTAGTAAGTGGTTAAACTTTTGAAATCTAGGCCTGTATTTAACAATATAGATCTTAATCAGGACTAGTCATGTTTCATAATTTCCAATAATGATGCACAAAAAAGTTAAAATTATACTGAAATTTGTCAATTTTTTTATAAACCAACAAGAATATTATATGAGCCTACAGTAGGTAAAGCTTTTGAAGAACAATCAGTGACAAATATTGTGTTTGCCGATGTAGGATTCGATCAATATTGCTGTTAGCTAACGCTGTATTCATAAACTATAGATTTGGTGGTTCACACTGCTATGGTTTTATACAGTAGTCTTAACAATAGATATCGACCAATATATTGGATATCGACAAGTGTCGGTATGCCCAGAAGAGGCTATATTAATATCGTTGGATATGAATCCAGTCGATGACGTCCAATTGTTGTATTCTTATCATCGGATATCAGACGATAATGGATTGTTTTGTCCTGAATGTCAGGATATTAATAAAGAATAATGAATTAACTTTGGAAAGATTTAGAAGAGGTAAAAAAATGACATGATGATTATTTATGTAGGTTATTGACACAACTTCAGTCATGCTTACAGGATGTAGAACTGTCTCTTGGTCATACTGAAGTGTGTCTGTTTTGGTGTTTCTGTCGGTGAAACGTTCAAGGGTGGCAGCTCACTTAACAAGTATGACTTTTTAATGTTAAAGATTTTAAGAAGAACAGAATGTCAGTTGAAGATGACAGTCATTCAGGCTATTGAACTGCTGGAATTCAGGGGCACCCTTGACTGTCTTCCTTTACATAATTACCATTAACGATGGTAGGCAATGTCTTCGAAAAGTATTTAAATTGGGAGCTCGAGGATGTTCGAAATGTCACCCGACAGGTTTCTTCCGATCGTTTTGGCTATAAAAAAAAAAATGGATAAAAGTGTCTGTTTCTCAAGGTTAACCTGGATTAAAGTAGAAGAGGAACCTACTGACTTGAGATTATATTCAACTGCAACTGTCTGCATAAATATGTTAATATCCGAAGAAATTTGAGTTTACTTCGAGACGATGCAATCCAAAGAAAATGGTGAAGGACTGAAGGAACAGAGTAGAGATTTTATTAGTAATGTCCGTTTACAGCAACAAAAAATACGAGCAAATATAATAGACGAAGAAAGGGAATGATAATATAAGGAATAGAAGAAAGATAGGATTAAATAAGTAGCAGGAGTCAATTGGTAAATGCAGCTTTTACTGTTTCTCAATTTTACATCCATCCAAACTTAAATTTCCAGCTCCACTTTCTCAAATGGTCGGACATATTTTTCATCATCTGACAGGGAAAATGTTTGTACGTTGTTTCATCCGTATAATTGATCAGAATTCTGCGTCTAATTATTTGGAAGAAATGTTATCCAAGTCAGAGAACAATTAATTTATGAATTAATGTGATTGTAGCATTTTGTTGTTTCTTTAGATCAGTGGTTCTCAAAGTGGTCCCTGCCGCCCCCCTGAGGCGTTGGGAAGTCTCAGGGGGCACTACAGGGTACACTGGGAGAGGGGGGCGTTGGCACTGATTTGGGGGTCCCTGACGATTACGACACAACACTGCAGCGATTTAGGGCACAATAAGGCATCCAGGGGGTCTGGGAACAACAAAAAATAACTATTGTTTAGAGAAAATTCATCATCTTGTAGGGAATGTAGGCTATTTTTTAATTCCTAAATGCATATCTTTGGACTGTCTGATTGCTCGCTTGAGCGGCCGACTATGAACGGTAGGTCGAGGGGAGGGGGTAGGGGAGGGGGGCATTGGGACAGTTCAAGATGGTCGAAGGGGGCATTCGTCTAAAAAAGTTTGAGAACCACTGCTTTAGATGGTTAGATATACGATTTAATAAAACTTCATATTCTGGTGGCAAACTATGTGTTGCAGACAAATATTACATATTTTTACAATATTAAAAATATTACAATATAAAGACAAATATTACAAACGATTCCAAACTCGAGATATGATATTGATTCAACGGAGACCAATTTTGACCGGCTAAGCTCTTGATTCTTACCTGGTGTACAGTAGGTGGTCTATGACGTCATAATGGGAAATGTTCTCAAGTTTGTTTTTTTTTCTTCTATTATACTGTAATTTTTCTTGTCAATTTATAATTGTCACCTAATACATTTGAAATGTTTGTTTAACTGTCAGTGTTCTTCATATTTAGCAATTCATCAAATTGTAACTTTTTACAAAGACATTATTTTTTCTGTGAATAAGTTTGATACTAATATAAAGAAAAAACAAACCATAAAACATTTCCAGCTAAATTGGTGACAACCTTTCACTCTGTTGTTGCCAGATGTGTTCACAAAGTACAACCAAATTTGAATATGTTGGTCATACTAAAATGCTTTGAGGATTTAGTTTGATCTCAAGATGCTGGACCCTTTTAGCATTTATCATTTAGCAATCCATATCTGCCACAGACCGGAGTATCCCTCTAAACGGTTACGTTGGTTAGAAAACAGAAGAATTTTGCTACTCGGAACCCCTTTTTACGCCTTCCGTTTTTTCCCCCCTTCTGCCTGACTCAGAAATGTGTGGCTTACACCGGTAACAACATGAGGAAACAGACGCCCAACGACCTGCAGGACCGGGACAAGGATTTGGCACAGCACGACCTTTCTCACGTCTATCTGGTGTACAGCCCTGAAGGAGCCCACCAGAGATTTAAACCGTCCAAAACCAGAAGCGGACGTCCCAAGGCATCGTCTGGGAGACCAAAGACAGCCAAACAGTATGTGCTATTATTATAGTAATCAGAACTCACTGAGGAGGTGGACAGGGCACCCCTTTAAGTTTAATTTCCTCCCTTGGTGAATGAGAATATTTAAAGGGTTACCATGATCTCAGATTTGCTATGGAAACCTTTTAGAAATGTTGCAAAACAGAAAAAGTCTTATCTTTAAAATCTTGATATTGGTTGGACAGGTCTGATGCCAGGAGAGTTGGAAGGAGGCGAGTGAAGAAATGGAACGGGGGGAAAAGTGATGGAGGGAGAGAGAGAGAGAGAGGGAGGCAAGAAGGAAGAAATTGGGAGATAAGGAGTAGTGGGAAGGGGAGGGAAGATCAGAGATGGGAACGAAGAGAAGGGAGGGATGATGGGCAAGGAAGAGAGGAGAAAGAACAGAAGGGTGGGGGAAGAATGGAATGGGGAGAGGAAGGAGCATGATATGGGAGGGATAGGGTTACATCTTTTGAACATGGTAATGTAAGTAAAACTGTCTGGGGGATGAATTTATTACAATCGAATGGAGTTATTGTTATTGCTTGCTAAATAACAATCTTAATGTAAGTTAATCCATTTGTAATCATAAAAAGATCAATGCTTGGTATTTTTGGAAGTAAACTAGAAGCCAAAGGGAGGATGTCATAATGTTTTACAATTTTGCTGTTTCTTCTTTTTGTAGAAGAGATTCTTATTTTGATTTGTAAAATTTCCTTCTGTTTTGTTAACAGAAAGCAAGCCAAGATGAATAATGCTATTGATTCACTACTCCACTGAAGAAGACAAAGTGATGCTGTGTCAACAGTAGGTAAGCTACTCACATAGCAAGAAAGATGAGAAACACTCCTTGGTGACAGGACTATACTCACCACGCAGCAAGTAGCTTCAGTTTGGCAGGACTATTCTCAAAAAGTAACAAGTAATGCACAAAAACTAAATGTGTTTAAGAAAATTAAAAAATATCTCTTTGAGCTGATTTGTTAAAATGGTGAAGTGGTTAACTTATAGAAACAAGATTATTTTTTAGATAAAATACAGTATTACTAGTAGTACAGTATTACCAGTAGTTCAGTGCTACCAGAAGAACAGTAGTACTCAAAGTACAGTTCTACTAGTAGTACAGTATTACCAATAGTACATTAGTACTAGTAGTTCAATGCTACCAGAAGAACAGTATTACTTTTAGTACAGTTCTACTAGTACAACAGTATTACAAGTAGTAGAGTAGTACTAGTAGTTCAGTGCTACCAGAAGAACAGTAGTACTATAAGTACAGTTCTACTAGGAGAACAGTATTACTATTAGTACTTACAGTACTACCAGAAGAACAGTAGCACTAGAAGTACAATTCTACTAGAAGTATTGCGCTTTTGGTGAAGATGCACAGCATCTCTAGAAGTACATTACTACTATAACTGTTATCACAATACAGTACATAGGATTGTCAACTTTGTGGACATTAACGATTAAAATGCTGTTTGAAGGTCATTTCATCTCTAGATCAATCTAAATATTTGGGTTACAATGTATGAAAATGAAATCTGTTTGATATTTTTTTAATTTATATTCTACAACATAAATGTGAATTTCTCAAATATTTGATAGGTTATACAAGTTATACATTTTGATAAATTACAGCATGTGTGTGTGGGTGTTAGCACTGAGAGTAGTGCGTTTAAATTTATCTTACACAATAGTAAAATAAAGCAGACAATAATTTGCTACACGTATAGGGACTTTCATGTAATTTGTTTAAGTTCTGGCAATGTAATGTTTATATTCAATCCTTTGCTTGAAGTATTCAGAAGTTGTGTTCAGACATTAGTAGAAGTAAAAGAAGAGAAAAAATATATATACTTCTTGTTTTTTCGTTTTGCATGTTTATCAAAGATTATTTCCGAGCAGTATTTGTAGATAACGATGGCTTTATATGGTATGTGCAATGTCGTATCACCTTGTATGTAACTTATTTCTGTTTTTGGTAGTATTCTCAATTCTATAGTCTTTAATTTGCCTGAATGTTTTGTTATGTTTTGTGAAATTGTCAATAAAAAAGAAAGCAATCTACCTACAATAATCACATATCATATCATATTTGTCTGTTATTCTATTGCTGTGGGTTTTCATTGGCTTCTGGCAGTCGACTGATCTTTAAAACAATTCCGATCAACTGGTTAGTTAGAACTTTTAAGATGGGCGGAGGGAACTCGTTTTTGCTCTGTGTGTGTGGGGGGGGGAGGGTGGGTAGGTGAGGGGGGGTGGTGGCGGAGGGGAGGACCACATTCAGAAATAGAAGGTACAGTATTACTGCGTATATGAGCCAACATGATGGCATACGTTTTGCGAAGGATAATGACATGCGCAGGATTTCTAAGGTAGGGGATTGGAAGGGGTCAGGGTGGATTGTGCAAATTCAAAGTTCCTCGGCCGATTTAGGTAGGGCATGAACCTTCTTGGAGAATCTAGATGCATGTCAAGGATTTTATTAGGAAGGTGTGAGGTCTTTCTTTTTTTCAGATTAATAATGAGAAATTTCAAGAGGAAATTTTGAAATAAAATTTTCTAGAATGTTGACACAAATAGAAATTATGAAATATCCTTGCACGGACCACCGCCTTAGCTTATTCGGTTTCTCCTTGAAAGAACTGCTAGCGGTTGAAATTCCAGTCAATTTTGGTGTACCTAATGTGGAACAGGGCTTAAGGTAACTACTATTTTAGGGTGAAATGAGTAACTGACACTGTCAATTTTTATGTAACGTTACAAAGTGCTTGAAGTTGAAAATGAAGTTATAGCACTATATATATATGAAAACTATTCCAACCAGCATGTCAATGACCGTCCAGAGGGAAAACAAAACCCTTCTCCATTCGCAAAGAAATATGCGAATAAGATTATACTAATCCTCTGGTGATTCTTAATTTCGAAACGTCCATTGACGAAGTTAACGTCACCCTCCCTATACAACGAGAACTTATAGATTACATATTTCATGCTAACACCAGAACCTAGATTTGCCTGTGGATCTATACTGCACAATTCTATATGTATAATCTCTCACATAGCAACTCCCATTAGACTCCATTCATCCGTTTCATTTGATCTGCTCGATTGACTTTACTAATTATATCCCAAAGCGAAAGGTTTGCGTGAAAGCAGAAATGATTTTTTTTTTTTGGTAGGGGGGATTTGCAGAATCAGTTATTCCAGAGTGCAGTCACCTAGGTAATTGAACCACTTACAACGGTTAGATCTTCATTTTAATGGAATTTGCATTGACTGTAATTCCGACGGTTTTAAATTCACCGGGAAAAAATTCATATGTATGAAAGTTAACTCTGTCATATCTGTTTCCAAGCGATACTACTATAGGTTCATGGAAATCATCAATTTTGTGACAGCTTTAATCAAAATGTTTCAAGCGTAGACGATGAAAGATGTATATAACCACAAATGTGTGGGAAGAGCTGGTGAGTGGAGAAGCGTGAGCGTGTTTAACGTCATGGAGGGCGTCACTAAAATAAAAAACAATCCCGCTCTATGTATGTCGCTGAAATGTTTCATTTACCACCAGCATGCCCACGCAAACAATTAAATGCGTCCATATACTGGTCGCATCATGTTTTTTTTTGCCCAATAGAATACGCATTGACATGGTTTTGAAAGCCTTCTGGTGATGCGCAGAAAACGACGGCCGTAGTTTGCCCGTCTGTAAGAATTTAAAGGATGGCTTTGAGTTAGACTCCATGTCCATCAGACTATCCCTCACACCCACCCTAACCCCACCACATCCCACTTTTAGAAGCAAATCCCACTCCCCCTTGGTCATGTTAGCTCTGTTTTCCTCATAGGATGGAACGTGGTTGAGGTATTGCTAATGGTTTGTTAAGCGCATTGCCGCAAATAAAATAATAAATTAAACCCTCGAAAATGAGCCTGTTCCATCTGATAGCAATGGTCTAAGTTTGATGATTTTTTTATATTTTTTTTAAAGGAACTTCGTCAAGAGTCGAACTACCGGCTTAATCGTTTTTACTTTGTTTAGATGTTAAATTTGAAAATTCTGGATTTGATTTTGGTTGAAATGTGTGGACGATCGCAAAAGTGTATTAACTATTCCACACAGGGATCGACTAGACACAAAGTAGCTCCTTCTTCTTTATCTTCTTTTTTGTTATTCCTTCTTGTTTTCTTAATCGACCACGAATGTGCGGAGTAGCCCCGCAGGGGCTTATGGATTAACACTTTCACGTCGGGTGGCTTCCAATTCAACATCGTAAATCAAATTTGAAATCTTTTGAATTTAGAAAGTCATTCATATGGGCAGGGGGTGTGGGAACCCGTAGATTGCTCTTGGAGGAAAACCCACCTTACAATGACCCAGCCGATATTTACAGTCAAATTGCGATCAAAATTTCGCCGTAACCACTCATCATATTGTTCCATCATCATCATCATCATCATCATCATCATCATCATCATCATCATCATCATCATCATCATCATCATCATCATCATCATCATCATCATCATCATCATCATCATCATCATCATCATCAGCAACATCATCATCATCATCATCATCATCATCATCATCATCATCATCATCATCATCATCATCATCATCATCATCATCATCATCATCATCATCATCATCATCATCATCATCATCCTGTATTTAACTAGATTACATTGTAAACATTTCGCAACGTTATTCTAGATAACATTCACACTGCCTTTTTTGAAGGTAAGGTTTTTGTTTAGTCTATAAGTATAAACATGATATTATTATTTATATGAGTAACATCATAATCCCATTGTCATGAAAGGCCCTCAGTGAGCGACTGATGTTCTTTAGTGACTACCGTCATGGATAGTAATCATAGAAAAGAAAACACCAAACGTGTGTTTAGGCATGTATATACAATACGTAGCTATATACCGCTATGTTCGATCGTTCATTTCACTTTTGATTACCACTGTAAGACTAATTTAATCTTGTTAAAACGTCGCAAGCAATTATAGAATATCGACCGTTTTGTTGTCTTAATGTCGTAACATATTCATGGAGTAGGCGAAATAGTATAACTGAAATTATTACGAGAGTATTAGGCCTACGTCCACGAAAACTTCACTTTGTGGCACACTTTAAGCCATAAAATTGAGCCAAGTTCAAGAGTTGTACAAAAACAGCTGATCAGTTAAGCTATTGAGCCCCACAGTTTGCCTCCATGCGCAGTCACCGCCGACTACAGTGGGCGCTTCGGAGATTGATATCTACGTAACCTCAATGGTTTGCCACTTTCTACATAGTAACATCGTCACGAACTTAATTGATTAAGTTATTTACCACACAGACATTTCTATATTTACTAAACAGCTGGTTTCTCACATTCCAACATTTGAACTGAAACACAAGGTTTGTACACAGTCATTTATGGCTTCTAACAGCAGCATTAGTCGTTTTTGTTTCAATGCAAGACTTACATTAATAAGGTGAGAATTAAGTTTTGGTATATTTAAATTAATACGCATTTTCATATATGCAAATTTTTTAAGACCTCGGCATAAAGAATAGATAGAACACTGAATACTTAAGAAATTCGGATAGAACGGGATTTATCGAACAAGTATCATCCGTTGAACGGGATTCTTCTACTCTACAAGACTTATCCATGCTGATAGACCGAATGATCCCTGCTCATGTAACTTGCAAGTTGAAGGGATTGAAATTTACGACACATTTGATCACCCCTGTGGCAAGTTTTGAGCAATAGATTCCATGATATTCCTAACTGCTAGTGGGGGACCTATTTCTTGCAAATGTTGCTAGTATAGTGACTATGTTGAGCAATTATGGAAGCTTGTGAATTTCTGTATTATGAAGCGATTCTGTCTTTTGCTTCACTTAAAAGGCTCCGCCAAGCCCCCCCCCCCCAAAAAAAAAAAAAAAAAAAAAAAGTTTTAGAACTATTACACCTCAGTTAAATCTATACTGACAATGCCTTGAATTGGTTTGTATATAGCTGCATGGTAAACGTGACTTTAATGTCTACCCGCGAAATGACTTTACGGAGGGTTTAAAGCCGTCATTCGTGTATCATGTATGTCAGCCATTCGTTAATTTATGTAATTATTTGTTTATTTTGTTAAACACTGAATCTACGTAACGATTCACTTGGGGGCCAGCGGAAGAGAGGGTAAAACTTTGAGGCACCGAGAGACCCGTCATAATGGCAGTCCTGTTGCCAACGAAGATAGATCACAGTTTGCTTCTCTCTATATTGCTTCGGTAGGTTTCCTTCGCATAAAATTCCACCAGCCTGCCACGCTCGATGATTCTGTATAAACTCTTGAGGATTATACAAACCCGTTTTGTTTAAATATGCCTGACAGATGTTTGTTTATAGCTTAAAGTCGCAACTTGGCTAGATAATTGATTTGTGATATATTCTGCCGATTTTAATAAAGTGTTAAGAAGCAGATGTGCAGGATGAGTTTGAAAAACTGATGTCCTCCTTTGGGAGGGCCTCTCCGGATTCTTGGGACCTCAGATAATTTGTTACACCCGTGCTGGTCGACAGATCGAGGAGGTCTGTAAAGATTCGAGGCCCTGGGCAATTTTTTTGGAAAAGCGTACAAGGTATATACGAATACAATATGTGTTACTTATACGTATACTCTCATACGCCACACATAATATGCGGTAACTTAAATTCCTACACACCCTGTTTACATACTAGAGGCCAATATAGCTCCTTTAAATTAACCGCTGTAGATGTTGAAGATATAAATTATTAAAAGTTATTATTTCAAGATGATATCAGTTTTATATGACAGAGGCGTAACGTGTGTAAGTCGTTTCCGAAAATTCGGGTGAAAAAGTTAAATTGTTACAAATTACCAAAAGGTAAATAGTTTTGTTTTTGAAAGTTGAATTTTACTCAAAAGGTTAATGGCTCTTTGTCAATCTTTAGTTCGTATACAGTGCATGACATTAAAGGAAACGTATCAAAAAGAACAACAATTCAAGAATTTAGACTTAATGTGTCAAATAATGTGAATTTATTCTTCCATTGACAACGTAACCGAGGACAGGAAAGTGGTTCCTTCTTCTGTAGTTTCAAGGTTTATTTATTTATAAGAAAAAGGCGTACATTATGAACAAACGGGGGACGTTCTTGGTCGCGAAACCGATTTTACAACTTGTAACACACTACCAATGAAATGAAATGAAATTTCAGCGGAAAGATTTTCTCTGAATTTGTAAGTGAGCACCCTCTATTGATAACAATGTCAAAGTGCAGCTATTACATTTTGTAGATGAACGAGGAAGAGCGATAGGGGGAAGGGGGGGGGGGTGGGGAGGCCGTGATGGCGAACGGTGGGGTTGTTTGAATACAGATATCACGGTTGAATGAAACCGTTCGGACAGGAGTTTCATTTGACAAAAATTCAGATTTGAAGGAGTGCCAACTGCCATTGCCGCCTTCCTTTCCTTGTCACCATTGCCACCACTTCCGAAATTGCCACCATTGCCACCGTTGTCATCATTGCCACCATTGCCACCCGTGTCGAAATCTTTACCATCGTTACAACTGTCATCATAAGTTAAATTTGAGATCATTTCCAGGGTGGCCATCATCGTTAAAGATGTCACTAATGTTAATTTTATCTATATTATATTATATATTATAACACCGTTGTCACTTCTATCACTGTTGCCACCATGTCATCAATGTCACCATTGTCAACATTGTCACCATTGCCATTATTTTCAATATTGCCACCATTGTCACTGTTGCCACCATTGCCATTATGTCATCATTGCCACCATTGTCAATGTTGCCACCATTTGCTCCGTGTTAACATTCTCACCATTGTCATCATTGTCACCATTGCCACTATTTCTTCCATTGCCACTATTCTCACTATTGTCATCATTATCACCATTGCCATCATTGTCACCATTGCCACTATTGTCAATATTACCACCATTTCATCGTGCCACCATTTCACTCTTGCCACCATTTTCTCCGTTTCCACCCATGGCCACCATTGTCACTCTTACCACCGTTTCACTGTTGCCACGATTGTCAATATTGCCACCATTGTCCTAACTGTGTTAAATTTTAATCAATTTCAGTGAAGCATCACTTACACGATACCTTGATTTCATTTTAATATGATTATAAATACAATCACCGTCAACCTACTCACCTTAATTAATTAAATTACAGACTCTATCGGTTTTCATATGTTACTTAATACACACTATACCCATATATAGAGCTATCCGGCGTCTCTTTCATGGTGTACCATGCAGTCAACGGTCTGTTACCTTTCACGTGAAATTTTATAAACCGTCCAGGTCCTTTTTCTTTTTCGAAGTCCCTAGATATCTTACTTATGTCACTTGCATCTAGGACTTTCATTGTTACATAAAATATTGGGGATATATGCATCACTCATCAAATTTAAAAATAAAAATTATCACCTTGACTCATTCAACAAACCCATTTTCTTGATACCTAATTATATACTAGCTAGATTAAACAACTCCTCTTCGGTTTATATTAATTAGTTCTCTTATATCTTGTATAACATCTTAGGGTTGTTACTTTTGTCACCCAAACCAGCATCATCCCATAGGGACCGGTATTAACATTCCAGTTAATATCCCCTGTCTGATAACGTGTCAATGATTAGGGTCAATGGCCGTTAGTTACCTGACCTCTGTTTAGCACAAGATTGTGCGTGGGTATTTCATTTTTTTTTTTAAATATTATTATTAGTATTATTATTATATGCACCATCGACTCAATCGCTAAGTATATATGGAATGTACCGTGTTCATGTAGTATAGTGTGTTCTTCGTTGGATATTAAAGTATATGCAGTTTAATTTGTCAATGTCGGAATCATCGAAACCAGATATTAAACAAATAGAACTAGAAAGATTTATTTTTTTGGCTAACTCGATACAAATTGAGAAAAGCTTTTACAGATACGTTTTCGTTCGGCTTTGTATCCTTGTAAGATTTGAATCGAGCAAAAACAAAAGATATGTTTAAATATGAAAGTTGATGAATTACTGATAACATAACTATGATCATGATGATCTCTTTTGTGTTTTACCTAACGTCGTCATCATGTTTATTGGATCTACTGCTATCATCTTAAAGAGAAAAATATTATTCCACTCTATTAACTTGAAACTCCAATCACTACATCTTGTTTCCTAAACTCGAGATATGGTAGATTGAATGTAACCGATTTAAAGATGGTAATATGTGGAAATATTATTTTCCTCTTTACATAAGTGAGTTAAATATTATAAATAAATACCAAAACATTTCATCAGCTGATTTGCGGTTCCTACATCATTGACTTTGCTGTTGCTAGATGCCTTTGTCAAAATATCACAAAATTTAACAAATTCATATCTTTGCAATACAAAACGCATATGAATATGTGGTATTGAATTAATATAAAGATGCAGAAAATTTCCAGCATGGTTTTTGTTACGTAATCAACATAAAGCACAGGAATATCCTGATTTTTTTTTTTCATGCTGGTATCAAATACGTTCAATTAAGGATTGAACACGACATGTTAATTTAGGCCACAAAATAACCAGAAGCAGCAAATGAAAGTAGGCGTATAATTCAACAACAGGCAAATGGATATAAAACATTACATTTGATTGGTGGATATAAAAGTGTCTGTTTTGAATTACATGGTTCCTATCTCGTTGATTAGGTGCTGGTAAATTGGGAAGAATAGGATAACCGCATCATGCCTTAGTTAGATTGAAGGGCGGTATAAAATATTCTTGGGTATTACATAGCGTGGTCAGGTTGACGCAACATTAAGATTAAACCAATCTTACTGCAAAGATAAAATATAGTTCCAAAGTTTTATATCTCAGCTTCGGAAGGAGATTTCAAGATCAGAGTTGGACCATGGAAGTATTACGGTAACATATTTCAATGATTTGACCAAACATGGCTGTGGCTTATGTACCTTTGATATTCATTTAAGACGAAATTCTGGCGAATTATTTTCAGTATACGTAACTGAAAAGTGAAACAACTTCACCCTTATCATTGCAGGCTCAGGCAGTGTGTTGACGTTCTTATGGAAAGTTTATTTTGTTGTTACTTATCTGATTAGTTTGTTAACTTCAAACTGACAGATTTAAGGACAGTGTATAAACAAACATCTTAAACAACCACACTTCACTTAACCTGAGACTTTTTACCCTCAATCACCTCTCGTTCTGTTTATCTGCAATAAAATCTAACGTTGACAGCCATTAGCTGTGGTCTAAATCAGTATACTATACGGGGCTTCTAAGCCAACTCGATGGAAAAGATTCTGTAAGGTTGTTTCCTTCTTCTGTTTCTTTGTAATAATTATGCATGGAAGTGTTAAAGGCTATTTCAGTTGACAAGATTATTCAGAGAGAATTCTTGTATATTCACTCGAATTACACATGTTCACACGATGAAGCGTCTCTAGAACGCAATATATATATATATATATATATATATATATATATATATATAGGGCATCGGACTTCTAAATATATATATATATATATATATATATATATATATATATATATATATATGTATATATACATCATCATGTATAAACGTTCTAATAATCAGTTTCAGTAACGTGATCACCTGATCGAGTAGACGTTTCAAATGTGAAACGTACGAGAATGTCCCTCTTGAATTCCTTTTCTCTCTGCCTCTCAGGAAAGATTTAAATGATACATCTATAGAAGATGAACCATATATACGTTGAAGCACCAAACTAATTATCCTGCTATCCCAGTCGACTCGTGATCAGGTTCTGGTCTCAAGGGCGCATGCTGTTACTTCCTCGCAAATACCGCACAATCTAGCACGCTATCTGATTTATTTTTAACGCTTCATTTTCTTACCCGCGGAGAAATTCTTGGAACTGTTGAGGCTGTAAGTATTCGTCTATATACTAAAATAGATTATATCCAAGGAAGTGGACCCTTGGAAAATTGGCCTTCGGAAGCGTCTCGCTGATTATGTTGTTGATCTCATATAAAGGTTACGCGTAACACGTATCGCGTTCGAAACGGTGACCACTTCACATGCACGTCAATCTTATCATCTTCATCATTCCCAAACATTTAGCGAGTATTTTAGTTTTGGTACAAGTATAGCCCTATATTTTCAGGAGGAACTTAACCGGACAATTATGAAGATACATTTGAAAAAAGCAGACACAGGAAAGACAAGTGTTGTACTCAGATGTATAAGTATTTATAAAATCCGATTAGTTCGTTTCGCAGAAAGGGTTTCGTACACTGCAAAACGATACAAGACAACAACAACAACAACTAAAAAGCCATGTAAATTACATTGCTCTTGAAGAAATCATACTAAATTAAACTAAACGTGTGCTAGATACTTGAAATTGGTTAAACTACCTGCAGGCGCGTAGCGAGGAATTTGCCAAGGGAGGGGCGAAGCTTGTTGGCAAACTATCTAAGCGTAGCGCCACCATAAGTTGACGCGAAGCGTACCATGAGTTGGCGCGAAGCGTACAATAACATTTTGGCTGAAAATGCCTCCCAGATCGCTGGAAATGGCACTTCCCAGACCTTGTAAGTTACATCTAAGCATTTTCTATTTTGAAATTACTGGCGATATCATAAAAACATACAAAAAATATGCTCAAGGGGGGCGGTCTCCCCCTTCGCCCCCCCCCCTTGGCTACGCGCCTGACTACCTGATGTTAGTCAAACTATAGTGTCATCGTGAAATTTGTTGTTTTATGCATCATAAGTTTATTCACGGCGTCAAAATTGTGGCAAAAAGGGAAATTTAATATAAGATCACAAGGTGAGTAAGCAGGTGTCCAAGTTTAAAAAATAACTTTAGAAGTCCGATGCCCTATATGTATACACTTACCTTAGATATAGATAAATAGAATACGGTATTTGTATAGCCTACCATACCTTTTCTCTATGCCGAGATGACATAGACATACAAAAGTAGATTGGTGAGAAACAAGCAAATACGAACAAGACAGAAACTTACATATTTACGTTATCATTACAAACAGCAACGCGTTTAGGAAACAATATGTGCTTTTAGGTGTTTATACAAATAAAGTACATGATATGTACACTTCATTCATAACAGTAAATGCGAAATATGTTTGAAAACAAAACTTGAGAACCTTTAGGTCTGGTTACATGGACGGTATAGTGTGATAATGTGTATTCTATAACTCTTAATTCTTGTTTGCGGATAGATGAGTGTCGTGTACGCAGTCTAACTTATACACCAGAGTATAGGCTAGTCACATAACGTTGCCTAACAAGGGGTCAAGGGGTGTCTAAATGAAAGATTTAGTAAAGAAAGCAATGTTTCTCATGTTCTGCTTGTGCCCATATCATTTCCTATTTAACATAGAGAAAGTTATAGGCCCAGTCACGTAAGCACACACCTATGATATACGAACGGGGGGGGGGGGGGGGATTTGTATGTTCAGAACCACGGCTCCAAGATAATGTGACGTCATATTTCGGGACACTAGACCCAATGCTTACATTCTAAGCACGTATTTCTCACTTTCGGTTGTCAACATTTCGGTTCCAGTTCTTCCAATCACAATGATTAACTTTCTATAGTAAATATTATACTATAAGTTATAACTACCTTTTAATACATGAATGTCCTCGGCTCATCTATTCAAACATAGTTTGTTGAACTTAACACTGAACATTTGCTTCAAAGCATACTTGATCAGCACACATAATCGGACATAATCAGCACACATAATTAGGCGGAGTGTATAGCCTAGTGGTTAACGCCGGCGTCTCCCAGTCATGAGATCCCCGGTTCGATTCCCCGCCGACAGCAATGTGTGTCGTCTGGCAAGGGTGTTGTTCAATAACAACTTCCCGACATGGACGTTAAATGGATGTGTGCCGAGAAATTGGCTTCGGTCAGCTTGCGAGTCTATAAGCCTCCATGGCTTCTTTCGCGAGTTCCTGCTTGCGGGAAGATCACATATACATACATAATCGATATCGATTATATTATATCGATATTGTCATCGTCATACTCATACTTATCGTCATTGGCATTATCACTGTCAACGTCGTCGCCGTCGCCATCGCCATCGCCGTCGCCGTCGCCGTCGCCATCAGTCCCATTGCCATTCTATTTGTCGTCGTCGTACTCATCGCCATCCGCATCGCCAGCAATCCAATCGCCGTCGCCATCGGCATCGGCATCGTCATCGCCGTAATCATCGCCATCACCATCGGCATCGACATCGCCGTACTCATCGCCATCGCCATCAATCCCATCGCCATCGCAATCGCAATCAGTCCCATTACCTTTCTATTTTTCGTCGTCATAATCATCGCCATGGTCATCGTCATGGTCCGTCGCCATCGTCATGGTCATGGTCATCACCCTCGGTCATCATTATCAATGTTGATCATGTTTGATTACGTTTACTTTATTATCTATATATGTTTTAACACGAAGCATGAGGAAAGCGTATAACGAGTTATGCACTGAAATCCGCAAACAACTCCCATACACGGCTACTGTATACTAACATGTAAACTACTGTTCAAAATTGTAAAAAGAAAAAAGTTGCATAAACTCTTTGTAGATAACAAGATTTCTTTTCATTTATTAATTTGTGTTAATTGTTTATTTCCAGACTCTGCCAATTTATTTGTCTGTTTATTTTCTGTTATACAAACAACCGACTGTTTTAAAGTTTATTTAAACATATCAAGAAAAACACGGCCCAAAATAAGAATTGCGAAAGATTTGTCAGGAAACACTTGTAACAGCTGTCTGACAAAAAAGATGCATAAACTAGACCATACCAATCAAATCAAATGCAATGACCATGGATCGGGACTTGATTTTTTTTTATCACTTCTTTTTAAAGTTTTTTTTCTTAGTAAGTTCTAGTCTTCGTTACACGCTGTTCATGCATACATCTGGCGTCGACACGACGCCAGTGTTTGAAGCTGAAGAACTGGCTCGCATATGAGTAGTCACATATCATTTACACACCATTACCGACACGAATCGACTGAAATGTTACAGGGATGAAATGATGCAATTTTCTCGTATTTACACCTAGAGGTTAAAGCTGCACTATAAGGTTCCTTAAATCTGCCACATTCTTTTGGTGGTATACTCTTCTCGATTTTAGAGGAAGTATAAGGTACATGAAAACATAACCTGTCATTTTATTTTTATTTGTCCTTCAAATTATGAAATTAGGTACTAAAAGAAACGATTAAAAGTTGTCAAAGATTACGTGGGTACACGATTTTCCCATTTCTTGCTTATTTGTATTTCTCTAAGCGATGTACGTAACTAGCAAACACTGGATTCACCTAAATGCTGGTACCCTGCACAAAGATGCCGTATTATGGGTGACGGGGGGGGGTGTCAAACTACGTGCGATATTGTGAGGATTGGTCAAAGTGACGCAAAGCTATATACTCCAACTAAAATTGTAGTTTTGTTTTAGACTTTTTCATCTGATCATGGTAGACTAAAGTCCTTGCATAATTTGTTTATTAAATGTCCTAAAAAAAAGTACAAAAGGATTTTCAAAAGAAATAAATAAAAATTAAAATAGCAATTAAAAAGGTATTCGTCTCGATTTATTTGTTCCTACACGCAGCGGATTGATATAGACAAGCATATCAACCCAGAGGGTACAGCCATTATATATAGAGGTGTTTGCAGGCAACTCGCCTCAATCAAATCTATTCTGAAAATGCAGCTTACGTTACCGGTAATGCATGCGAAAACTGTTTTTACCGACAAGACAGTATATTATACAGGCCTATGCCGATACAGATGTGGTGATTTCTATGGAAACTCCCTGTTAAGAATGTCTGGATTGTAAAATGACCGAGAATTACCTTTAGAGACCCATTCTCTCCCCTCTTTTCCAAAACATAAAAAAAAAGAAAAATCCAACCTTTTTGTCTTTCAGATGTGTAATCCATTTTAATTTAAAACTTGAAGAACATAAAAGGATGAATTTTAGGCAGAATTTTAGTCTTTATATTTCGTAATCTAAGGAAAATAAAACAGTAAGAAAAGTCAGTGCTGTTTCTATCGCCATACCGGCGTTTCAAGATATTAATATGCTAAACCTCCGGAACGATCAGTTAAGTTTAAATAAGTTGCCTATGGATGCCAGGTACTCAATGTAAGCCTATACATGTTAATATTAATCCATTTTGTTAAAAAATCTATATAATACGTCAACCATACACAGCATGTTCTTTTCCAAGCTTGGTTGACATTCAAAACGCTTTGTCCAAAAAATATTTCTAATGCATTATGAATAATAATTAAATTAAATTAAAAAATATATATATATATAAATAAAATAAAAATAATAATTATGAATAATAATTCAAGGGCATTACGATTTATGATTTTATGATTTTTTATTATTATATTTATGATTAGTTTTGTGTTGCATGTTAGAAACTGACCTAATGGCCTGTTGCTTAGAGAGTATTCAATCTATAGCTACTTTTTAGTGATGTCCATCATTCCTCAAAGTTTAAAGATGTTGTAGAAATCACATCCTGGCTAACAGGGATAAACAGTGTTCATTGAAGGTCTGCAAAATATCAACATTTAATTTTGTTTTTCAGGACATCATGTAATGGGAATTTTCTCTAAACTGATAGAAACTGTACTTTATGATAAGGCGGGTCCCCCTAAAATTGATACCGATTTGAAAAGTTCCTCGTTCCTGCATGATTTCTAAGGATCGATACATTTAGCTAGTGAATTGATGATTTATGGAACAGGGCTGAAAATAAAAGCCAAGGGATTTGTGTCAGAAAAATGAACTTTTATTACAATTGGGAGTTAATATACATAATATTGATTACGTAAATGCAAATAGAGAAAGTTCGTTTAGAAAAAGAAAATGGCAACAGGCGTCAAATCGTACAGCCAGTTCATGAATTTTGAAACTGTATACCACCGAATCTCCTCGTCATAAAATTGCAAGGGAGCGCTGCAATATCCCCCACAGGGAAAGAAGAAAAAAGCTCATCATAATCTTCGACGTTTTGAAGTTATCAGAGGAGGGGAGAGAATATTCACAGGAATTCAACAGTATGTTGAAATCAATCGATACATCACTATCAATTACGGTATACGTTATTTCATTGTATTCCATAAACCGCAGTCAAGGTGTTAGGGAGAAACATAGCTTTTTGAGTAGTAACATGTTCTCCATTCTGATTAAACCCTGTCGTAGACATATTTATTGGCTAACCCTCCTATAGTCGTGGGTGCAGGACCTTTAAAAGGAAGATTGTGGCCCTGGTGCACGTTGAAGCCAACTCACAATGGGGTGGGTGGATGGGAGGGGGGGGGGGTGTCTGGTCATTAATTTTAGAAGTGAAATGGTGCATTCTGTGGCATAAGTATAGGCTATAAGTTAGGTCTATATATACGCATTTGTGCTAATAACTGTTGTTTTGTGTGGGTTGGAAAGGCGAGGGACGGGGGTGTACGTTCCCACACCCCTAGGTCCGAGCCTGCTCACATATTTCAAGGTAATAGTTTGTTGCTTGAAAAACAATAATTTTCAATGATTAATATTCCTCGAAAGGTAGTTTTCATATATATTTTTATGTTGCAATGTGTATGATAAAGATCAATGCTTATATACCTTTGGACAAATGCAAAAATTGAAGGCCATTTATTCTCACCTCTCCGCTTAATTTGACCTGTAATTACCATTTCGGTTATAATCATCAAAATAAGAAGAAAAAAGCAAAAAAGGCAAAAAAGAAAAGTAAAGTAATTGTTACAATACAACAGCTACTGATTGACCTGATTAATGCTAGCAGAGTCTGTTGTTTTGATTTTTTGTACTTTATTTCTTCCAGATTAATGATTAAAATTAATTTTGAGAAGATTAAAAATACGTTAAAGAATTTACATTTATATCAATATATTTGCTGTACGAATAGTAGATCACGTGACTACACCACGAATAGTAGATCACGTGACTATACCAGCTATAAAGAGAGGTGTATATATACGAGCGAGATATACACATTCACTGTGTCAATTCATCAAGTAGTGTGAAATTTTAAGTGACGTATAGTAAAATTAATGTAATACGCCCAAGAACACGTACAATATCTGCCTATAGGTCACGCCTGATCAGACCAAAGTATTTGTACTTTTGTTTAAAAGCAAGTATTTGAAACTTTCTTGATCAAAAGAGCTATATCATTCATCATTTTGGTGGTTCATTTCCTCTGTGTTATTAAATTATTTTTCATTCTTCGAGGGGGACTTTTTACATCGGTTAAACGCTACATGTTGGTCGCAAGAAGTAATCGTGTCTATAATAATGATTTGTCAATTTGGTAAAAGTTAACCAATGCCGTAATTTCGACATTTCCCTCTATAATTATTCTAACTATTCACCCTAAAATCCTCCATCACGTCATCTTGACGCAATCACACGTTTGTCACGTGTCGAAAAAAAGGGGGAAATCCTGTTCAGCTTGGTATATAGGTGCATGGGTATAGTGCCTCGCGATCCTTACAGACTGGGTTATCAAATCGACTCTCTCAGCGTTAATCCTAATCATAAGCCTAATCCTAAACTATATGAATATTCAAACAAAAGTAGTCCGCATTAAAAAGGCACTAATGAAAGCGGAAAATGTTCAATCAATATCGTATAATGACTTAATGTAAAGCTTTAATCGATACAATCAGTATCAATTCAATCTATAATGTCATTATTACATTTAACATGACAAAGAGATGTCTCGGGATGTTTTCGACAGAAATTAAAAAGTTCCCGATATTTACGGTAATGACGAATATTCAAAATTGTGTTTCTCTCGTTCATGCAGTCGTCTCTAAATGAATGTCATATAACTTAGTGCTCAATTAATGTTGGATTTTTTTTTTCTTCAACCACTTTCATGTCAAGATTCATGAGGTGGGTGCGGAAGGGGAAGAGGAGGGGGGTAGTATGGAGAAGAGTAAGTTTAAGGGCTAATACCTGTGACGTATTACCAGGATAAAGGTTGATTCCACCTATAGATCGTATAGTATCCACATACTTCAAACAGAACTAAAAATAGTCCTTATTATTATCAACAGTTCTGTTTAATTGTACTTAGTCATTCACTTTAAATTTTGATATTTACAAATGAGCTAGTCGTTCCTGAAGACATCTCTTCTCCTGGCTTTAACCCTCTTCCTCCGCCCTAATCCTTCGCTTTTCGTTCTCGGCTCGTCGAATGGTTGCTTTATTTCATAAACTTCCCGTTCGTGACATTTGAAATGAATTTATCTAAAAATCCTTCGACGCGCATACACAATAAAAAAAGACATTACCACCACTGCTAAGCTTACAATATCTGTCGCTCAAATGGTCGCTCAAATGGTAAAGACAGGGGTTTCTTTTGGAAAGTACTTGAGGTTAATAATAACACAATATTCTAAATTATTTTAGGTTAATGTAGGTCGTCGGGGGCCATTCACCGGAAATATTAGTCCAAAACCTTGTTTTGTAAATGTTAGAGGTTTATCGTACAGGAATCAATGTGCCAAATGGATTAGCGGTTCAAGCTATTATTAAACAGTGATACGCAGTTCAAAGCAGTGGCTCACTTTTTGCAAACAAACAAGAAACAGGTTTATATTTTACTATTAGTTTACATAAGAGAAAAACACTATGAATTTGCCGTATAAATTGTTTATTTAATCAAATGCAAATTCTTGGTCGGAATTCATAGTAATATTATTTAAATTAAAATAAGTAGCCTGTAGGTAAATTATAAAAAAAAAATAAAGAAAACTCAACGTGTACAGTTCTCCTCAGGGAATGTGACTTAAATACAACTTTCAGTTAAAATGCAATAATATTGCTTTATTTAATATTACGCCAATTGGGAAATACAAATAGATAATTGTACACTGTTTTTGTACACAAAAACAGGCGACAATATAACAAAAGAACAAGTAAGATTATACAGATATACTGAACCTACGTAGTAAATGTGTTGTGTAAGATACAGAAAATGTACCGTAAATATCCATAGTTTGTTCCTTTGATGCTGAGAAATCAATTTAAAACTCCATAAATTTGTTAATATTTCATATCATTTTAATCTGAAATAGGTGACAAATGCACAATAATTTGTCGTATAGCCTACAGGGATCATCATTAATTTGTCTTATGTTTTATCTTTATTATTACTATTTCGGTTTTCATCATTGCAATTATGTAAACGGTGTTTTTTTGAAAATTGTTAAATCAATTTGATGTGACTTAGCTTGCGATACATATTGTAAAATGGCAGAAGAATTCAACTCGAATTCTTTGCGTTAGGTGCAATATTTCAACATCGTTAATTAGATAATAACATCCTATATCAAATGTAGTTGATTACCTATAGAATATTAAAGATTAATTTCACATAATTAAGAAGAACATTTCTGGTCATTGTTTGTAGTTCTTCGTTCGTCGTGGAAAATGTTGCCAAAAAATTGGCCAAAACGTTGACTTTTATTTTAGAGTAAGGTTAAATACCGCATGTTTTAAAAGTAGGTTTCTGCGTTATTCTATTATATTCTGATTGTTAGTAGTAATATATATTCTCCAACTAAGTTTAACATTGATTCAAAGAAGACGTACTAATTTTGTCTTTATCAACAAAGCCAGTTAAGTGAGATAGTACTTATTATATACAGTACTTATTATATATAACTTCCGATTTGACACCCAACATTTCATTGCCCTGCACGTTTTCTTATTTTGCAAGTTGGTGTTAATCACTTGAAAAAAGGAAAAATTAGAAGAAAAACAGAGCGCTAAAATTGAAGATGTTCACTTCATTATTTTAAATAAAAACTTGATTTAGTAAAGTTAATGACTTTAAATTGCTTTTCCATTTAAGTATCGAAACATCGAAACATTTAAAGCAAAAATTGCGAATATCTTTAAAGAGACTAAGTCTTAATCTCGAAGAAATCGATTGAGCTATGACCCATCAGATCACCCCACCCACCCACCCACCGACCCATCCACCCACCCACCCCAACCCTCAGAACCACTGATCGGAGCGCATGAAATCTAGCTTATAACTATATCTGCTTGATGTTAACGAAATAACTTAATCGATATCCGTCGACAAGCTCTGAAAAATGTAGATAAATGTTTAGACGTTTCGTAAATACCCTGCGATCCACGGAAATGTTTCGCAACCCAAATGTTGAGGTCGCAACTCATGAGCCGTTTCGATATTTTGTGGAATGTATCACAGGAGACAAAATATTAATCTTGAAGTATCGTAGACCGCTAAAACATCACTGCCATCATTCCAGGTTGAATTTCTCTATCTGGCGAGTACTTCCCTTTAAACATCACGGGCTTATTAATCAAAGTGGCTGCATTACTTAGTCTACAACACCCAAACCATTAGCTGTCTGCCTCTCAGAGACAACACAAATGTCAACAGGGAAACATATGAATGTTTATGTCCGCGAATAACATGTGTTTAGAATATGTTTTTAAAACACATATGTCGTTAGAGTGACATCCATGTGTGCTCTGTTGTTGGTATGAAGTGACAAGTGATCAGATGTTGATAAAACAATGATTTACATAAGGTCGGTAAGGAGGAGTCGACTTCAT